>NW_022986232.1:222264-309770 GCF_902500255.1 Thalassophryne amazonica | reverse complement strand
AACTCTAATAAGACGACGAGTGAAAAAATTACAAGCAAGAGTTGTACGAATGGATATGACTCCAATTGGAAAGAATCCGGTAAGCTGGTACAAAGAAGTGGATGTACCAGCTGTCACAGAAGAAAAGATTGAAGAAAGTGATTTCTCTGAAGCAGGGAAAGAAACATTGAGGGAAATTATCTCCAAAGCTAAAGTAGCACGATTTAAAAATGATTGTGGAGATTTGGGGGCTAAACACATTCATGTTATCGAAGGAGGAGTACATCCACCAGTGCGACAATATCCCTTGAACCCTGGAGCGGTTGAGGAAATGGATAAAATAGTGAAAGAATTGGAAGCTTTGGGGATCATTCGAGTGGAATTGAATCCGATCACTAACAGCCCCATCCAAGCAGTTAAGAAGCCAGAGTCGGCAGGAGGAGGCTGGAGACCAGTAATCAACTTCAAGGCTCTCAATCGACGAACAATAGCCAATAGAGCGAGTTTGCTAAATCCCCAAGGAGCACTGAAAACGCTCCAAATTAAGAGATACAAATCATGCATTGATCTGGCAAATGGATTATTTTCCCTGCGATTAGCAAAACAGTCACAAGGGAAAACAGCATTCACACATAAAGGAAAAAGTTATGTGTGGCAACGACTCCCGCAGGGATACAGAAATTCACCAAATGTGTTCCAAGCAGCAGTAATGGAAATATTAAAAGATCTGGGAGTAACAGTCTACATCGATGATGTGTTTATCGCAGATGATGATGAAAATGAACACCTAATGCGGCTGCAAAAGGTGATACAGAAGCTCACAGAAGCTGGATTAAAACTCAACCTGAAGAAATGTCAGTTTGGACAATTCAAGGTTAACTATTTGGGATTCCAGGTATCATCAGACCTGGGACTCTCAGAAGTATACCAAGAAAAATTGAGCCAGATTAAACCACCTCAATCTGAGAATGACTTACAGAAAATATTGGGACTGTGTAACTATGTGAGAGATCACGTTCCACACTATCAAAGATACGCAAAGCCCCTTTATGCTCGTCTCAAGAAGAAACCTAATGGACAAGAGCAAAAGCAATGGATTTGGACAGCTACAGATCAAGATTGCTTGGAAAAGCTAAAGAAAGCCATTCAAGACGCAGTTAGGCTGGAGCCAAGTAGTCTGACTACTCGTTTGCTAGCCGAAATAAGCTGTGAAGAAGAGGATTCGGTGGTAAAAGTGAGCAATGAAGGAGGGGGTATGGTAACATTGTGGAGCTATACTCTGTCTTCGATTGAGAGAAAATATCCACCGGAAGAAAAAGAACTGGCAGTCCTGGCTAGATATTGGAGTGCATTAAAAGAACTTGCACAAGGTCAGGGAATAAAAGTTATCACTCAAAGCCAAGTCCACCGGTTCCTAAGAAAATGAACTATTGAGAGTACTAAAGCCACAAATGCCAGATGGGGAAGGTGGGAGGACATCCTGCTAGACCCTGAGCTGGAAATTGGGCCAAAACAGTCGGCGACAAAAAAGTTTCCGAAGGAGAGGCAACTCCCTATGGAGACATATAGTCATATGTCTCCATGGACTATGTACACTGATGGATCAAAGAAGGGTACAGACAATATAGCTTATTGGGGCTATATTCTGAAGTATCAAGATAAGGAGAAATATCGTCGAAAAGGTCAAACGCCAGGGAGTGCCCAAGCCGGAGAAGTTACAGCAATACTGGAAGGACTCTTGGAGTTAAACAAGAGGAAAGTAAAAAGGGCTAAAGTGGTTACAGACAGTCATTACTGCGCACAAGCCCTGAAAGAGGACTTATCCATTTGGGAAGAAAATGGATTCGAGGGAGCTAAGGGGAAGCCTGTAGCTCATATGGATTTGTGGAGGAAAATAGCCGAGTTGAGGCTAACAGTGGACTTAGATGTGGTACATCAGAAGGCCCATGTAAAAGAAGGAGCACATTGGAGCGGGAACGAAGAAGTGGACCGCTATGTGCAGCTGAGAAAAGTCGTCGTCGTCGGGATCGAGAAGTGGGAACAGACACCCAAGGGAAGGGTAGTTCCAAAAGAGTCCGTGAAAGAAGTGGTGCTGGCCGTACATGAAGCGCTTGGCCATGCAGGCACCATTCCCACACGGAAGGAGCTGGAGAAGCTGCAACTTTGGATTCCGAGAAACCAAGTCTGCCGAGTCCTCAAAGACTGTGAGGTATGTGGTCGATACAATGCAGGACGACGAGGACAAAGGGTGGATGGTTTCACCATAAAGAGTACTGTTCCATGAGGATCAGTATGCATGGATGTTGCCGGGCCCATGGGGGTGACCGGTAAGAAAGGAGAAAAGTATCTGTTGGTGCTTGTGGACTCTATGTCGGGCTATGTGACTGTTAAGCCTGTGAGAAAAGCCAACGGCAGCAGTGTGATCAGCATGTTGGATCAAGTGTGTTCAAATCTGGGGATACCTAAGGAGCTGAGAACGGATAATGGGACACATTTCCGTAATGCTCAGGTCGACCAGTGGTGCCAGAAAAATGGAGTAATGAGAATTTACTCGCCCCCATACACTCCTCAAGCAAATGGAGTTGTGGAAAGGGCTATTGGACTGGTGAAAAACTGGATTGGGAAAAATGCTAACACGTAGGAATGGAGTACTAAGGCCCTGGAAATTGGACAGGCCCTAAATGACCGCCATCGTGCTGGCAGGCCCACCCCTTCGCAAGAACTGAACCAACGCCCATTTTCGACACCGGAAGTGGGGCGGAGTCAGACTAAAAGGGACAGAGAACCAGAACCAAAGATCCCATTTAAGGTTGGGCAGAAGGTGTGGGTGAGAGCTCGAGATCACCCAACCAACACTGCTGTTAAACCTAAGTATGAGACCACAGATACAGTAGTGAAGATACTGGACAGTAACACAGTAGAGTTGAAGAGGAAGGGAATCCAAGGAGTGGAGCAGCTGAAGCCAACTCCTAACTAGACGAAACCAGGAGCTAAACATGGCCAAAAACACCCAAGATCTTCCACCCTTCGTCAGAATGGCCACTGTCAATGGGGTGGTTGCCTTAAGAAGAACAAGAGATGGCCTCTGGGCAGGCAGAGCCCTGAGGATACTATATCATGCAAAGAAAGGATTTTTATCTAATGAAAAGGAGTTATTACAATGGAAAAAAGTTGAGAATCACTGTGTGGTTTGCCGCGAAGAAGTACAGCTGACGGTCCAATGGTCGGGACCTGGTGTTAGAAAACCCCCAATTCCAAATGGGGCAAAAAATGAATTGAAGCAATTACTTCACAAGCCGGTGAAGGTTTTGGATGCACTTGTATGTGGGTTATGCCGACTAACCCACTTGCCAAGAATGGTCTTTTACACCCAGTGGGACATACATGGAGACAATGTGGATATGCAGGTGTGTTCATGCTATTGGAATGGATGTGAGATTGAGTATTGCCTGGTGTGTAAAGCAATAACTCATATGGGAAGACTACTGCATGTGGCAAAAGCAGATTGATGGCAAGTGAGAAGGTTCTTGGACCCCCTGAGGACGTTTCACACCGATGAAACCTGCTGGGCTAATCCTGCAGCAACAACTGCGCTTGATCAAGCTGAAGGGAATCAAGGCAGCGGTGACGTGAGTCCAACGGCCCCAAGTGTCTTTTTGATGTTGGACACAACTAGAGCAGGAGGAAGTGATCAAGCTGCAGGAGGTGGTGAGCGAAAACCGTCTTTGTTGCATGAAGCTATACTTCAAAGTTGGTCCCATGGTCCAGAGTATGGGCAAACTTATGACCCTCCAATAGACACAGTGCAAATTCCACTGGTGTTCAGAGTGTATAGAGATCCGGAGCGACCCGGATATACAGACATGATGGGTGAACTGACAGATGATCAACAGCAAAAAGCCCAAGAAGAAGGATGGATCGGCCCTTGGGAATTGACAACTTGGGCAAAATTGATAGAAGTTGTTCTAAAAAACCCAGAAATTCTACTGGAAGATGCAGAAGAGGTGCCACAAGAAAAAGGGGGCAGAGAAACCCTCATGTATTATTTTACCACTGGATTAGCCGCCTGGGGAAATAAAGCAGCAAAACCGAAGAAGTCAGCCGAGTACCACGTGACACTCGAAGAATGGGTGAGAAAGAGGAGGATACAATCTAGGGGGGGAGTGGCTAGCAAAGCGGACACTCCCAGTAGGCCGGACCAAACAATTAGGGTGCGGCTCACAGTGCTGATGGTGTTGGTTCCCTATGTGGGGGTTTATTCTGTCGGAGCGCACGTTGACCTCCTGGAGGAATAGCAGCAGTCGTTAGACCAACCGACTCAAGGTGAGGAAAAATCAAGAAAGCCTCGGAGTCGCTGGATATTTCCCTCCATTTTCCGCGGGACAAGGAAGAAGTAGGAAGAAGCGGCTGTTTGCAAAATGTCGCAAGGACCAAGTGTAAATAGAGTACCCATTATTAATAATCGAGGAAGATTTGGACGCTACATACAAGGTGTCCCCGGTGCTGAGAAACTATACTTAAATTGGCCAGAAAAAGATTTTGAGGAAGAAGACTGGGAACTAGCATCTAAAGGATATTATGTCTCAAATTATGAATATAAAAGAGATGCCGAATTAACAGAGACAACAGGACAAAAATTACTCGCTGAACGAGTGCTGAGCGATGCAAGTCTGCGGCATTGGTACATGAAAGGACACAGAAGAATGCCCCAATCGGTTCCAAGATGTCCAGATACCTACCCATGGATATTAAATGTGATTTACCTACAACTCAAAGACCTAAGATTCACATTGAGATGGGGGATTAATTACGTTGAGCCACTCCAAGGAATCTATGTTGAAATATACCTTAATCAGTGCTTGATCTGGACGACAAGCCCCAACATGCGACGTCAATTGAACAGACGACTGCAAGATCCAAGATATCTCGTACTAGATAACCAGACATTAAATTTGAGAGTTATTGATCAACCCCTGGCCTGTATGACCTGCCTACCCCCAACCATACCACCAGTTTTTGAAAATCAAAACTTCTGCTACCTGTACAAAAGAGGAGTCTGGAACTGTAGTCAGGCAAGGAAGATTCAGCTTGAAATTGAGCCTAAGGATCAAGAAGACGAGCCTATAGTTCCCCTTTATCTAGCCCTATCACAAACCAGGTATTCCGGATACTGGTTTTGGCAGCATTGGCAAGATCTATGGGACTATGTACCCCTACATCAGATACAGAGGATCCCTGAGGGACCCCTCCCTAAACCTGACAGAATGATTGTTACGATGTGGAAGTGGGTGTGGAAAGGAATGGATTCAGAACTTAAGCACCCATCTCCCATCTACACTCACCTTTCTAAGAGACAACAACTGTTGCCTATGGTGGTGCATCTTGGCAGAAAGAGAAGGAGACCGATGGCGGAGTAACAACTCACTCTGAATCATGCTGCGGACCTTCAAACTGGATGAAAATAATGTAAATAGTCTACGCTCCGGGCCGGGAGGACTTACACCATATTTGGAATTACCCTACAAGAAAATATGTTTAAGCTGGCCACAAAAGGATTACAAAGAAAAAGGATGGTTGCTGGGAACAGGAGGATATTTTGTAGATAATGACTCATATAAAAGAGCTGCTGACCTTGCAGAGCCTGGAATATATACTCCTCAGGAAGCTATTGTGAACAAAGTTGGACAACACTGGAATTGCCCTGGGGTTGGATGGAAGTTTTACCCAATACCCCGGTGTCCAGACTTATACCCCTGCATCTTGAACGTAATGTATGTACAGAGTAGGGGCTACAGATTTAAAATAAGGTGGGGACCTAATTATGTTGATCCATTACAAGGAATGTATGTGGATATTTGGCTTGGATCTTTCCAGATCTGGACCAGTAGTCCCTATATGTTGAAAAGACTTCAACAACAAGAGGCACGTTCAACTTTTTATTTGATTGAGAACCAAACTTTGCCAATATGTACGACAGTACAGTACCTTGACATCGAAAAAGGCGGAAGTGTTCCGCCTATTAGAAGTGGATGGCCAACCAGAGTACTAGTGGGGCTTTGGCAACCCTCAAAGGCTATACTGATACGACTTGGCATAAAGTCGGGAAGAGGACTATTTCGGAGATCGACTCCTCTGTACTCTGTGATGGCGCAGTATGTCTAAAGTGGAGCAGCATATTGGGACGCCTATGAGGATATCTTACACCTACGTAGAGAATTGAATCCTGCATCTTCACAGTGTTTCTACACACCCCAGGGACCACCGCCTGAAATGAAGGAGGTGACAGTTGTCACTTGGAAATGGGCGTGGCGAGGACTAGATATTAGACTCCCATGGCCATCTCCCTTGTTAATCACCCTTCTTCAGCAACGAGCATCAAGTGTCTCTGTTGGGAGCACAAGACAAACAACAGCATCTAAGATCATCTATCTCAGAGATGGAAGAACCAAGGGAAGACAGCGTGATCACCACGCAACCTCAAAGAATCAACGAAAGACCAAGAGGAGGAGAATTTGGCATAGAAATGCCACTACTGCAACAACCCCAAACGCTGGAGCCGCTGCCACCAGTACCGAGTGAATTCTACTACGAAAATGTTGGAATAAGGCAGCAGCAATGAAGCCAGCCATGGAAGAAAAAGTGCCTCCAATGTTGGAGTTGGATGGCCAGACTTACAGCATTATTAGTCGGCATTGCTGTACTTCTGGCTATCCTGTACCACTATGGTAGTACGCCCTGGACCTTAACCCATATCAGGGTCCAGTACGCAACAACTAAAACTTTCCAACAGACATGTTGGGGAGTTGAATCAAGAAACATCTACATGATATGGGATCAGAATTCTACAGAGAGATGGGCAAAGATGAAGAACCTAACCCAGCAGATGCAAAAGAATAAGTGGCTGCAATACTTGAACGACAGTGGGGAATTTCCAACCGTCACTACCAATCACAACCTGACCACCGGAGCAGAAATCCTTCAAAACCTACAAGTGAGGGATCAAGAGATTATCGTGGCAACCATCTTACGGTTAAAACAAAGAGAGCGAAGAGAAGTAGGCTGTACTTGGATAAGACCTGAACCTGGTGAGCCAGCCTGGTATTGCTCATGGGGATGTAGAGTACTGCTGGGCTATCGAGCAGGATATTGGGAAAAAGAAGCTGTTTTTCCAGCATTACCAAGACATGATGTTTGCAGAATGATAATGCCTACCTGGAAACATTGGGGAAATTATAACCTCACCTGTGCCAAAAGTGGATACTACATCTACAATAGTCCCTCCGTTGAACAACGCTACCGACATAGGAACAGGAATACCATATTCCAAACCAACCGTCATCTCACCAGTAGCATTGGTGGGATCCACAAAGATATCACCAATGCAGGAAAAAACCAAACCATTCCCTACATCGCCAACACAAGATACCCAGCGAGTATTAGAACCAAAAGTTAAAAGTATTGATAACATGGTTAGAAATAGATGGAAGAAGATTCATGATTATTGTGTAAAAGAAAAAGTAGCAAAATTAGATAGATGTTATTGGAATCGACCTATTGGATGTAAATCTCAAAATTACGTGGTGCTTGCACCAGTTATTGATTTGATAGACAGGATTACTTGGAAACAAAAACAGGAGGCAAAATATGATGAATGGCTTAACGACACTTTTCCGTGGGTCTGGAGCGTTCCACTGATACATTTTGAGGGGAATTTTCCAAGGGGATACACGTGGACTGGGCATAGTTTGCGGGGTCCACATAAAGCAAAATTCTATGTGCAAAAACTACCAAAGCCTGATGAGCTAAGGTCAGTACCTGAGGAAGATTTTGGCAAAATTGATCAATGCGTGGCAAATAAAATTTATGGAAGCTTACATGAGACAGAATACCATAATAATTTGGCTGAAGGTTCTGGTAAATCCCTCCGATGTCCCATAGACCAAATTAAGACAGGGAATTGGCTAAGATGGGTATATAACTGTACAAAGTTGTTACAGGTTCCAACCATTAAGGGGACCCTTCAAGCATGGCAGGAAGGAGTTAGGCGTAGTAAGGACATCACCTGGTGGGGAATGGAGAAATATGAAGTTGAAGATTGGGTATTACCCTGTTTAGATCAAAGTGATAATTATTGGGTTAAATATCAATACATCGCCACGGTCTACTCCAGAGACAGAGCTACTTGGTCCAGTGTACTCTGGAGACCAAATCCTTATGTTACACCACGGCCCTGGAAAATGATTTGTAATAGACGTAATACCACATGCACGATAAGCCTTGCCCGCCAAGATTGTAGAAAAGTTCCTGGCTGGGAAGAATATTGTGATGCTTGCTATGACGGCGAGTATGACACTTACGGCCATCAAACAGTTTGGGAGAAGAATGGTGCTGGCGAATGGATAAGAGCTTTTCCACCCAACGTTGGATGTGCCAAGGCTGTCTTGGGACATGGAATGTCGAAAAGGAAGCAGATCCTAGGCCACATAGTGCCATTTGTTGGAGATGCTTTGATAATGCTTGAGGAAGGATATGCCTTCAAGAAAAGTCTATGTGAAGGACAAGAAATTGTCGGTTACGAATGGTTGGGACCCAATCGGATTTACAATAATGGTACATGTGAATCGCCTGCAGAACATTGGTTGAGCTGTGGAAAAGGAAGAGATCGGCATGAATGTTATTGGTGGGAAAGAACGCAAATAATCGCTGGAGGAATCATCACCACTTTCGCTGCAGAGACCGGAGAGGTCATTAAAGAAGGTCTCGAAGTAGTGACTGGTTGGATTGGACATTTGTTTGGATATCTTTGGCCCTATCTGTTAATCATAATAGGACTTATTATTGCTGCAGTAATTGGATATGTTTTGTTAAAAGGAAGTTTCGCAGCCGCCCTGCGCTTGTGTGGGAGGAGCACACAACGCAGTGATATGGAGCCCCTCCTCCGTTAGGGGAGGAGCGATGGGGCCTACAAAGCCCGACGCCGAGACACGCCCTGTTCATTCTGCCTTAGGGGAGTGAAGGAAGAAGAAGCATCTATATAACAGCGTACAAACCTAAGGAGATAAGTAAAAAGAATAAGAGAGCACAATGTCCAACAATATTGGCGGCATAAATGACACCATCTTCAAAGTGAGTAGAGTGGAGTTTATTGCACTACTGTTAATATGGCTGCTATACTGCTGTGTTGGCCGTTGGGACTTACGACAACCACTGCGAATAGTAACGCTACTACATGGATGTGTCAGATTGGCGATCATCAATCTGCACTACGGTCAGAGTGATTTAGGGTTGTCTTTATTCATCACTCACGTCCTCGGTCGCTTTACTCTCCAGTTTGACTGTTGGGGAATATGGCAGTACACATCAATTACAATTTGGATGGTGATAGGTATGACAGCAATCTTTTACGCCCCGTCAGTGATAGCTGACATTGTGTGCGAAGCAGTGATGGCCCTGACCCTATTGGCGTACATAGCTACTTTAACTGGAGCCGTACAACGCAAGAAACCCTGGCTCTACAAACTTGGACTTATCATAATTTGGGCCTTAGGATGGGGAATGTTATCAGCTTTATACTGGCTGTCCATGGTTAGTCAACTACTCCTGCTATTATGGTTTACGACCTATGATGCTTGCTTCCCGCGTGCAGCTGCTTCAGCTGCAGCGGGAATGGTAACGTCATCACAGTCCCACTCTCCTACGGTGATCATGAGGCGGCTCTGGCGTGCATCTGAATGATCCCAACGAACTCTTTTGCTTGCTTGCAATATAATAGTTAAAAGACTAATGTTTCCTCTTACACTATAGGGGGATATAAGATGTATTCATTGTCAAGCCACCCTGGAACAAGCGCTCTACTTCTGGGAGATAACACCGACTCTGTGGTGCCCGACGTGTTATGGCAACAACTTCCCTGTTCAAGTTGCACGGGGAATAGTGGGACGGAAGGATACTTCTTTTCTGCCCCAGGTACCAACAGCAACATACCTAAAAATTGAGGTCGAGGCAAACATGATTTGGCATTCCCTTTTGGTTGATCAAATACGAGCTGACACTGTAGTGTCTCCAGAGGGATATATGTATTGCCCCGTGTTTACCAAAATGTGGATGTATCCTACGGGAATAAGATTCTCCACAGCTCATCTTGCCGATGGCCGGATCGTGGCCATTGGTCCTTCATTACCACCAGCTCCACATTCATCTCCACAGCGCACTGCGGAGGTTGGAGTGCAGACCGAGGATATGAACTGGTGTTTGGAGGCCCTCACGCAGGTGTTCCTGGACGAACACCTTCAACAGCCAGAGCCTGAGGATATTCACGCTGAAGCTTCACCTCAACTGAAGGATACATCACCACGACCATCTACACCAGTTAGACCATGTTATACACCCGTCACCCCCACTTCACCATGCGCACCATCGTTCCCTGACGGATTATCATCTCAGGAATATGAGGCAACTTTGTCTCCATCGGGATTACCATCACAATCATCGCTACTGGAAGAGCAGCCTTCTGACGGCGACAGCAATCTACAGGTGGGCGGAGAGGAGTACGTGGTGCTGGATGAGTGTCGTTCAACTCCAGCTCCTCCTGTTCTGTCTCCGATGGTGCATGAAAAAGAAGTGCTCACCCTTCACCCTGTCGACGACGACGAGGATGTTTTTATGGAGGTATAGAGAGATCGGCAGAGCTTCAAGTCATGGAGGGGGTGTCAGGAAAGATGACTTTAAGCTTGCTTTCAGCTTGTTTTCATCTTGGAATATAGTACGTGCCATGGGATTAATATACATGCTGTTGGATTAAACTGGCCAGTGTTTGGTACTTTCCCGGAGTAAGTGAGGTCATACCGGACTTTTCCATTACAAATGGGGAGGCCCACGGAATGAACTCAGTGGTGAAGACGATGGAATATGTCTAAGAATGATTCTAACATAACAAGTATGATCAAATGAAGTATTAATGTGTTAAAATTAAGAGTTGATTAGAAAAAGTATGCTACAAATAAGTGAAATGAATGATTATATGAGTTTTTTTTTCATAAAGAGTGCAGAGTCAGAGGGAAAGAGGAAGTGATGTTGCAACGAGGCAAGAAAAGCTGATGATAAACAACTGATCAAATGATTAAGATGTTAGTAAAATATGAAATGAATAATAAGGAATGAAAATGCTTGTATATGATCATATGAATTGTTTTTATGTGAAAAAGAGTTGTAATGAAATGATTGAATATGATTGATGTGATTCTAAAGAAATGATTTAAAAGAATGAATTCTCAAAAGCTGAAGTGTTAACAGAAAAGAGGAACTTGAGAAATAAGTTACTGGCAAGGGGCCGCAGATGACTTCCAGTAAGCGAAGGAGAAGGGAGGAGGTTTTGAGTCACCAGCGTCCCCATGGTAACCAAGATCATTTGAAGACAACAAGAGTCCAGCACATATATAAACTGTGAAACACCAGGAAACGGGGTTATTCTTCCAGGGAGAGGGGCTGTTGCCACTTCTCCCCTGCTACGAGGAGATCACAAGACTTGACCATCTTGTGAGCAGCAATTGGAATCGTGGAGTGAGAGGATTGGAGCCATAAGAGATCATTTGAGAGAGTTTTCAACTCCCACTCAGGCCGTCCAGTCACAGAGTAGCAGAGCATTGGAGAATAATCACTGGCCTTAAGTCTGAGTGAGGAATGTTCAACGTTTTCTCTCTCAAAGAACATCACAGCATACCAGAATGGATTAGATCAACTTTTGGTTGATTGAAGAAGGAATAAACTCTTATGTGGATTAATTTCCTGAAGGATTACAACATCACACAAGGATCGTGGTCAGCTAACGACTAATAGCTGATGAAGAGGAAATCAAGTTCATCGAGTTGGGGACTTTAACCTCAAAAACCTCCTTCCCTCACTCCTAGAATTGTTGTTTGAGTTTGTGTGTTCCAGCTGTGACTTCAACTGCTTCATCACCAAATACTACTTTTTCAGGCCACAGCAACAGATGCCAGTGCCACAGCATCACCGGTTGCCACACCTCTGGTCACCAGCCTCACCAGTCAGTCCTCCCACGATCAGTCTCCATGCTTCGCCCGATCACACCATGCGTAAGTGTAACTTTGTTGACAAAGTAATCTCATAATTGTACATTATATTCATATCATTCAATACTCGTCACTTATGTGCTTTATTGTGACTCTTTCTTGTTATTGGTTTTTATATTTGCATTTCATCAAGGTCTCCAAGTCTGAATGCAGCCAAAGCCACTGCCAAGAAGCCGAGGGCCCCCAGACAAGACTTTGCGCTATCCGACAAAGAAGAAAAAGTCATGTTTGAGTGGCTTGAGGCAACAGAAGAGGTTTGGAACACAAAGAAGGCTGGTTATCATAAACATGATGTTAAACAAGGACTTTGGGAGGCCCAGGCCAAAGTTATGAACAAGAGTGGTGAGAATTATGTAACAAGTTGCTCCTTTTGTATTTTCACTTTGTCTGACATGATTTGAGTCCCAATAGTATATTCTAGAATATTTACCATAATTTTCAGACTATAGAGCGCTCCTGAATATTAACCGTACCCACCAATTTTAAATGGAAAAAGAAACTGTACATAAATAGGCCGCACTTGTCGATAAGTGGCGGGCCTCCACGTTGTAACATGAGATCTTTACACAGAAAGATGTTAGACAGAAATATTTTTAAATTTTAATTAAATGCGTGCAGTAAATATGTTTTTCCCCTGAAGATGACATGTAAATATTGATGCGTACGTCATCCAGCACTCGCACAGTGTCTCTGCTGCACACGGTGAACTGTGTAATTTTAACTTTCAGCCAGGATCGCCTGGTGTCTGTTGTAAATCAGACGTTAATGAGGCGCTGTGACTTTTTCAACTTGCTGCACAGAGAACCGGTGGGGGAGGGTGGGGCGGGGAAGGCTCCGCTAACTGATCTGACGGTGCAACTCTGGCACAAAGTGCCGGAGAGGGACTTTTCTTCAGCCACTGCAAGGAATTAAAGTATGATTAATCCACTAACGCGAACAGGTAAGACCTTATATTTACACTGTGTGTGAATTTACACCAAATTAGCAGCATTGTTGTTATAGCCGCAGTGTTCAAAGCGTGTGGGGGAAAAAGTAGTAGCTTATATTCCAGAAATTACGGTAGACTATAAAAAAAATTAAACAATTTTTTACTTAAAATATTTTAACATTTGTGTACTTTTGTCTACTTGCAGCTGAACATCTGATTGGGTGGTTTGAGAGTGTCCGTGACACGAACACTCGATTCATCAAGAAGGGCAAAGGGAAGTCGGGGGACGGACGTGATGATGATGAAATCTGGACAGACCGGCAATGGTTCATAATGGCGTCCATGAAATTCACGGATAAGGTGTTTCGTCATCGGCCAAAACCAGTCAGAAGTGTAAGTACAAACGTTACTTTAATTTCCTAAATTTATTACATTAATTTTTTTTTTTTTTTTACTTTCCATAAAACTTACCTTGGTTTCTGATTTTGTCTTTGCAGGTGGAGGCTCTTATCCTTGAGCACTCAGGCAACTTGTATGCTGCTGAAGCTGCTGTTGCACAGGAGGCCGCAGACATAGACTCTGAAGGCGAACCGAGGGCTTCCACTTCAGCTGGCCCAAGAAGGAGTCCTGTCAAAGAAGGCGAGATGGACCGAATGTTACAGCTAATGCAGGAACGAGCAGAAGACGGTCGGGACCGCACGGAAGAACTGCAAAAGTGTAAAGAGCAGCACCCCAGCACAGCGAGGAACACTTTTGCAGCCTATGTCCGGGACTCCTTAAGCACCATGTCGGAGTGGAGCTACAGAAAAGCAAAGGATGAAAATCTACCAGGTGTTGACAGAGTGTGAAGACGGGCCTGAAGAGGAAAGGGTCAAGCAGCAACAGGGACTACCTCAAAACCACATGAGGCCACGACACACTGTCCTGCCTGTCCGTGGACTGCAGCCGGTCCTGTCCTGGTAAACACAACTTAGAATAATTTTCAGTCAATAAAATGATGCCAACGAAAGTCCAGATTTCTTGTTTCATTTGGGCTTCGTTGTCTTTCGTTAGTGTTGTGTGACCGGGACTTTAGGAAAACTTACATGTCATGCGTTGTCTGGGATCAGGGTTGGTGTCTCCTGCTTTAGGATGTCTGTCACAGCACAGGGACATTTCTGTGTTGTCTCTCACTTATGATTGGTCAGTTTGGGCAGCAGAGCAGCAGATGATTAAATCAGCCTGTTTTTAGTCTTTCCTCCACTTGGTCGTTGACTCTCTCTTTCTTTTGTGTGTTTTTTAAAGTCTTTCTGCAAACATGTCTGAAGTACAGCAGCTGAGGGACATGTTGAAACTACAGCTAACACCTGCTGATGAAGGAATGATCACAGACCAGGAAGAAGAAATGAGCCATTTAAAAGAAGAGAACAAAAGAGGTAAAGGGCTGGGTGCTGTTTTTAATCCTGTTTTAAATCTCTTATACAGAACCGGTTTGTTCACTCAGCTTTGTTTGTGTTACTGATAATTTAGAACATGTTGTTGTAACATTCAAATATTTTCCTCATCTGTTATTCCTCCAGTAATTCTGTCAAGACTTACACAACAGGATGAGGAGGATTTTGATGAAAGATACATGTAAAATTCCTCCATATTGTGTAAAATCTCTGGATAATTTCTTCCTGAAGGAAAGTGACGTCACCACCCTCAATGTTTCGACTCCCTTTGTCCAAGATCAGCAGAGACTTTGAATTTAGAAATGAACAAAGGTAGCTGAAAGGATTCTGGTGGCAGTGGTTTGTGTATTCTGGCACGTAGAGGTTTGGTTTATTTTGATCCAGCACTTGGTACTAAAAGGTCAACATCAGTAACCTGTTGTACATGAGTAAGAGCAGCTCTGGTTATGAGCAGACCAAGAATAATTATCTTTGCTCCCAGAATTTATTCATCACTACAATATTAATTCAGACCAACATGACTTCATTGAATAAAATCCATTATTTTTCTACAGCTCCCAACAATCTGGTCTTTTAAATTCACCTCTGTCCTCCAGTTGTCTTTTTAATATCAGATGGTGCGTCTTCAGTCCTCTGTGTCACAGTGTTATGAGACAAACAAACAACAGAAATTTGGTGCTTCTTCTCAAATGTTCTCCACCAATGGTGTGACACAGTGTTTGTTAAGCTCCACCTCTGTCAAAGGTTTGTCATGTTTCGTGATGAACTTGACCACTTCTCAGCCTGATTTGGTGATGTTTTCATAAGTCCACTCGAGGTAAGCAGCTCTGCTCCCTCACTGAAAACAGTCTGATCTAAGAACTGCCTCAGTTTTCTGACTTGTCTGACTGTTTCTAAAACCCCTTTAAGGCCGACTGAAAGTCATTCTCTGTGGGCTTGGTTTCCTCCCACACCTACTCAGTTTGCTTCAACAACCACTGAGTTTCTGAGGAAAATCAAGACCGGAGTAGACAATCCATCGGTTTCCTGCTGAGAACCATGGCTTCAGACTTAGAGGTGCTGATCCTCATCCCAGCCGCTTCACACTTGGATGTGAACGGATCCAGTAAGTGTTGGAGGTCATCACTTGATGAAGCCAACAGGACCACATCATCTGCAAAAACCAGTGATGAGACCCTGAGCCCACCAAACTGGAAGCCCCCCTCCCTGACTACACCTCGATATCCTGTCCATGAATACCACAAACAGGATTGGTGACAAGCTGCAGCTCTGGCGGAGGCCAACCCCCACTGGAAATGAGTCAGACTTTGCTGCCGAACACCCAAACACAGCTCTCGCTTTGTGACTACAGAGATTGGATGGCGCTGAGAAGGGACCCCCTCACGCCATACCCCCACAGCATCTCCCACAGTATCTCCCGCGGTACCTGATCATACGCCTTCTCCAAGTCCAGAAAACTTATGTAGACTGGGTGGGCATACTCCCAGGCCCCCTCCAGGATCCTCGTGAGAGTGAAGAGCTGGTCAGTTGTTCCACGACCAGGACAGAACCCGCATTGTTCCTCTTTAATCAGATTCTCGACTATTGGCCGAACTCTCCTTTCCAGCACCCTGGAGTAGACTTTACCAGGGAGGCTGAGTAGTGTGATGCTCCCGTAGTTGGCACGCACTCTGGTGCCAACAGCAACATAACAAAATATTAATTAAATTAGTTGTCATATATTTTTAATGAGTTTTAATGTCACTATAGATTTGTTTGTGTCATATTTGATGAATTCTGACATGTTGTTTGAGTCTCGTTTAAGTAATAATCCATCCATCGATTTTCTATACCTGCTTACTCCAATTAAGGGTCATGGGGGGCCGGAGTCTGTCCCAGCAGTCATGGGGTGTGACGCGGGGTACAACCTGGACAGGATGCCAGTCTATCGCAGGGCCACATATAGACAGACACATTCACACTCGCACCAAGGGTCAATTTAAAGTTTTCCATGCACCTAATATGCATGTGTTAGGAAGAAAAGGCTCTGAAGGCTGCTGACTTCGTTTTCACCCTTGAGACACAGAGTCTGTGTCCAAGGACATGAGGAGGCACATAAGACTGAACAAGTTCGACAAGATAGTTGAGTTCGTGACCGTTTAGAGCCTTAAATGTCAGCAACAAAACCTTAAAATCTGCTCTTGGAGTCACATGGATCCAGTGAAGGGAAACCAGAATGTCTGTGATCAAACCTCGTTTTCAGCAAAACTCGAGCAGCAGTATTCTGTAAAATCTGAAGACATCCTATACTATTTTGTGGCTGTCCAGAAAATAAAACATTAATAGTCAATGTGAAAGACAAATATGTGAATTAAAATTTGTGAAACAAAACAAATCCTGATGTACTTTTCCAGTTTTCAGTTCCATCAGGTCAAACTCACCACTCTGATACTTTATTTTAATGAATGTTGTTCTAACATCCATCCATCCATCCATTTTCTTCCACTTATCCTAGGTTGGGTCGCGGGGGCAGCAGCTCAAGCAAAGCCGCCCAGACCGCCCGATCCACACACACCTCCGCCAGCTCCTCCGGGGGAACCCCAAGGCGTTCCCAATCCAGCTGAGAGACGTAGTCCCTCCAGCGTGATCTGGGTCTTCCCCAGGGCCTCCACCCGATGGGACGTGCAAGGAACACCTCTCCGGCAAGGTGTCCAGGGGGCATCCGGAAAAGATGCCCGAGCCACCTCAGCTGCTCCTTTCAATGTGGAGGAGCAATGGCTCGACTCCGAGCTCCTCCCAAGTGACAGAGCTCCTTACCCTATCTCTAAGGGAGCGCCCAACCACCCTGCGGAGGAAACCCATCTCGGCCGCTTGTGAGAGCGATGTGGGCCCGCCCTCCTGTGGGTTCACCACCTGCAGAGGGGGCCATGGGGGTCGGTTGCAGAGAGGACTGGGTGGCGGTCGAGGGTGGGTGGCCCGGCGGCCCAGTCCGTGCTCACAGCCTCTGGCTGTTTGGACATGGAATGGCACCTCGTTATTCTAACATTTATTGTTAATTTGTTTCTTTGCAGACATACAGCCGTTGTTGGTGATTAAAGAAGAAACTCTCCCTGAACACCTGGAATGGAATCTGAGTGTTGACCAGGAGGACATTAAAGAAGAAGAGAAGCTGTGGATAAGTCAGCAGGGAGAGCAGCTTCAGCAGCTGGAGGAGGCAGATCTCACCAAGTTTGGTTTCACTGCCGTCCCTGTGAAGAGTGAAAATGATGATGAAAAACCAGAGTCATCACAGCTTCATCAAAGCCCAAGTGATGAGAGCACAGAGGCTGAGCCTGTAGCCAGCAGCTCATCTGTACACAGAACACTGACAGCAGAAGCTGATGTAGAGGACGATGAAGGACCACAACCAGCCAGCAACTCAGGTCCAAACAGTCATTTACATCCAGATATCAGTGGCAGGAGTTCAGACAGTTCTGGAACTAAACAGAAGAACACTCAGCTGGATAATCCACCAGATCAGCATAGTTCTGATCCTGGACTCCAGCAACAACAGCATCAATGGGCCAAAAGAAACAAGCGAAACTACACCACAGTTAATTGGACCATTGAAGAGAAAAAAAAGATCTTTCACTGCTTCACTTACTCAAGGCATGAGAAGTGGGGCAGAAAGAAAAAAGCAGTATTTGAGGAACGCATAAAAGAAGCGGATTTACCTACACAAAAGAAAGAAGCCACAACTACCGCAAAACTAGAATCGATTGCCTCACAGATCGCAAAATATCTGACGACTGAGGAAATAAAAAAAATAAAAGAAGAAGCCCAAAAGGAAGCGATAAAAGACTATCAGTTGCTGGATAAAGGGAAGCAACTACAGTTTAAAAGGAGTCAGTGGAAGAGGGAGGAAGAATGGATACTGTTGTGGGCAAAAGAATATGCCAAAATAAAATACCCCAAAAATCAGACAAAGACATCCAAAGAATGGCAAAAAATATTCCACCACCACTGCCCAAGTAAGAAAGACATCACTTGTAAGAATCTCACAACCCAAAAATCAAACTTTATCAAACAAAAACATTTCTCAGATAATGAAATAAAAACAATGCAACAGGAGGTTGAGAAAATGATAAGAGAAGGCATCTGCCCTCTGACGCAACCCATTACACCACCAAAAAATGATTGCCCTCAAAAAAAGTTTATCCCCGAAAAAACAAACCATCCACTGCCTCCCGAAAAACCGAACCATTTATTGCCTCCCGAAAAAATGAACAAGTCATTGCCCCCCGAAAAAACGAGCAACTCACTACCCCCCGAAAAAACAAACCATTCACCGCCTCCCGAAAAACCAAACCATTTACTGCCTCCCACAAAAACCGAACAACTCAATGCCTCCCGAAAAACCGAACAACTCAATGCCTCCCGAAAAACCGAACAACTCAATGCCTCCCGAAAAACCGAACAACTCAATGCATCCCGAAAAAACAAACAACTCAATGCATCCCGAAAAACCGAACCACTCACTGCCTCCCGAAAAACCGAACCACTCACTGCCTCACGAAAAACCAAACCATTTACTACCTCCCGAAAAAATGAACAACTCACTGCCCCCTGAAAAAATGAGCAACTCATTGCCCACCGAAAAAGCGAACAACTCACCAGCTCATCTACAAAATAATTCACAGGTGCACACAGACCCAGAACAGCAGGAACTAGAAGAGGAATTGGCAAATAAGATTGAAGATACAAGAAAAATGGACATGAAAGAGCGCCCAAAGCTGACTAAACTAAAAGAGAATAAAAAATTCAAAAATATCCTTCAAAAAGTTAACATAGGACTGACCAAACTGGTCCCAAGAGGAGCCACATTGACAGAGTTAAACTCTGTAAATTATGGAGCGGCATGGTACATACAAAGTAAATTAGCCCCACAAGATTTGGAGAGAAACAGTACCACAAATAAGAAAAAGAATATCATGCCACGATGGAAAAAGAAATTACAACAAAAAATCAGCTGCCTAAGAGCAGAGATCTCCCAAATGGCCACATTTTTGGGAAACAAGAACCACAAAAAGAATCTTCTAAAAAAAATAAATCGCATTAAAAGAAAATACAATGTTGAAGACAAACTTCTAGGTGGAAGGCTGGCTGAACATCAAGCCTTAGTAAAAGCTTTTGCAGCACAAATTAGGAATAAAGACAAGAAAATACAAGCAAAACAGATAAACAAACTATTTGCAACAAACCCCAGACTAGTGTACAGAAAGCTGGCAAATGACACAATAGAAGTACAACAACCACCTGAGAGAAAGGAAATTGAAAAATTTTGGAGACCACTCTTTGAAGACCCAAAACAACACCAAGAGGCTGAGTGGATTGAAAAAATACAACAGAAAAACAAAGACAAACAACAAATGCCAGCAATTGTAATCAATGAAGAAGAGATCAGAAAGAAAATGAGTGAATACAGTAACTTCAAGGCACCTGGCATCGACAAAATCCCAAATTTTTGGCTGAAAAGACTGACAGCATTACACCAACATTATGCTGTGGCTTTCACAAAAATATTGAACGGAGAAGAGGACACACCAGACTGGCTAACGACAGGGAACACAAGCCTAATTCCAAAGACCAAGGAAACACAGCTTCCCAACAAGTACAGACCCATCTGCTGCCTAACAACAACATACAAATGGCTGACAGGAATCATAGCTGATGCCATTTATGAACATCTTGACAATGGTGGCTACCTGGAAAATGAACAGAAAGGATGTTCCAAAAGAAGACTAGGAGCTAAAGACCAGTTACTGACAGACAAAGCTATCCTGGAGGACTGCAAAACAAGGCAGAGGAACCTCAGCATGGCTTGGATTGATTACAAAAAGGCATTTGACAGTGTACCACACTCCTGGATCTTGAGGTGCTTAGAACTATACAACATCAATGAGAAAATAAGAACCTTCCTGAAAGCACAAATGAACAATTGGAACACCACCATCACCCTCAATCACACAGAGGGACAAATAACAATCCCAGACGTACGAGTTCAGAGAGGGATACTTCAAGGAGACAGCCTTTCACCTCTCTTATTCTGCTTAATCATGGACCCGCTCAGCAAGATCCTGAAGGAGCAAGACATTGGATATGACTTAAGTAAAGACAAAGGAAAGGAAAACCAAAAACTTGTGAACCATCTGTTGTTCATGGATGATTTGAAAATCTATGCCAACACAAAAAACGGACTCACTCAACTCGTGGAAACTGCCCATAAGTTCTCAAAAGACATTGGCATGGAATTTGGACTGGATAAATGCTCAAAATGCACAATGACAAAAGGAAAAAAGACAAAAACCGAAAACATACAATTGGATGAAGGGAGCTACATTGCAGACCTGGCTGCAGACTCCACATACAAATACTTGGGAATTGAACAAAGTAATTCAATCGAACACAAGAAAATGAGAACAAAAACAACAAAAGAATACCTAAACCGCTTAAAAAAGATCTGCAAAACACAACTGACACCAAAAAATAAAATCACAGCCATAAACCAGTTTGCAATACCAGTGGTGACCTATGGATTTGGCATAGTGAACTGGCCACAATACGAACTTAACAAATTGGACACAAAAACCAGAAAAATGCTCACCCTCCACAAAATCACATACAGAAATCAGTGCATGGACAGAATATACCTACCTCGCAGAGAAGGCGGTATGGGTCTTACTGAAATCAACCAGGCCTACAGAGCATCGATAATAAGTATTGGCCAGTACTTAAAGAGCTCTGAAGAAGAAATCATAAAAACGGTCACACAACACCACGAGGCCATAAGTGAACGGACCTCAATCACTAAACTGGCAAAAAACTTTGGCGGAGAACTTCTACAAGAGAGAAAAAGCAACAGTCTCACGCCTGCAACAAAACTTGCAAGACAGACCAGAGAACAATACTGCAAAAAAGAAGGAAAACATCGAGTGGAAAGATGGAAACAACACAAAAGAGCCGGACGTTTCCAAGAAGAACTCGAAAAGGAATACATCGACAAAGTTGGATCAATGCAGTGGCTAAAAAATGGAAAACTTGGTTTTGATGGAGAAAGAATTCTGATTGGAGCACAAGATCAGGGACTTCTAACTAATGGCTTCAAAAAAATGGCAGGGATCTCACAAAATGATAAATGCCGATTCTGTCATACAGCTGTTGAGAGTGTAAACCATCTAACATCAGCATGCCAGATCCTCATGGCAGATGGGCATTATACATCCAGACATAACAAGATCTGTCAATATCTCCACTGGAAGATCTGCAAGGAACTGGAGTTGGAAGTCAAAGAACATGTCTGGGAGCACGAGCCAACACCAGTCTCATCCAATGGAAAAATAACGATCTTCTACGACAAAGAGATCCCAGCAGGAAGACACATAGAAGGAGGTGCAATCAAACCTGATATTGTCATCTGGAACAAGCAGGAGAAAACAGCCAAAATCATTGATGTGACAGTCCCCAATGACTACGGCCTGAATCGAGCTGAAAGGGGAAAGATCTCAAAATACCAAGACCTAAAAAATGACCTAAGAACAACATGGTCATTGAAAGACATCGATATCATTCCAGTTGTGGTAGGAGCAACAGGCCTGATGAAGAAGAACCTGAAGAAATACCTTGAGGCAATCCCCGGTCACCCAAGTGCACATGAGGTGCAGTTGTCTGCGATTAAGGGAACGATCACCATCTTGAAGAGAGCCCTTGGATACAATGCCAGATCTGGTTAAGATAACTATAGAACCTAGGATGCAACTTTAGACCCCAGGTTTGGGGCCCATTGCATTCTACTAAAAAAACATCAAAGATAAATGAAAAAACAAAAGACAAAAACAGTTTGGCTGTCCTGAATGTGGTCAAAGATTTGGACTAAAGAACTACCTGAAAAAAACACTTGATAATTCATACAGGACAAAAACAGTTTGGCTGTTCTGAATGTGGTCAAAGATTTAGACTGAAGAGCTACCTGACAAAACACATGATAATTCATACAGGACAAAAAGCATTTGTCTGTTCTGAGTGTGGTCAAAGGTTTGGACAAAAGGGCACCCTGAAAACACACATGATAATTCATACAGGACAAAAAGATGAGAGCACAGAGGCTGAGCCTGTAGCCAGCAGCTCATCTGTACACAGAACACTGACAGCAGAAGCTGATGGAGAGGACGATGGAGGACCACAACCAGCCAGCAACTCAGGTCCAAACAGTCATTTACAACCAGATACCAGTGGCAGGAGTTCAGACAGTTCTGGAACTAAACAGAAGAACACTCAGCTGGATAATCCACCAGATCAGCATAGTTCTGATCCTGGACTCCAGCAACAACAGCATCAATGGGCCAAAAGAAACAAGCGAAACTACACCACAGTTAATTGGACCATTGAAGAGAAAAAAAAGATCTTTCACTGCTTCACTTACTCAAGGCATGAGAAGTGGGGCAGAAAGAAAAAAGCAGTATTTGAGGAACGCATAAAAGAAGCGGATTTACCTACACAAAAGAAAGAAGCCACAACTACCGCAAAACTGGAATCGATTGCCTCACAGATCGCAAAATATCTGACGACTGAGGAAATAAAAAAAATAAAAGAAGAAGCCCAAAAGGAAGCGATAAAAGACTATCAGTTGCTGGATAAAGGGAAGCAACTACAGTTTAAAAGGAGTCAGTGGAAGAGGGAGGAAGAATGGATACTGTTGTGGGCAAAAGAATATGCCAAAATAAAATACCCCAAAAATCAGACAAAGACATCCAAAGAATGGCAAAAAATATTCCACCACCACTGCCCAAGTAAGAAAGACATCACTTGTAAGAATCTCACAACCCAAAAATCAAACTTTATCAAACAAAAACATTTCTCAGATAATGAAATAAAAACAATGCAACAGGAGGTTGAGAAAATGATAAGAGAAGGCATCTGCCCTCTGACGCAACCCATTACACCACCAAAAAATGATTGCCCTCAAAAAAGTTTATCCCCGAAAAAACAAACCATCCACTGCCTCCCGAAAAACCGAACCATTTATTGCCTCCCGAAAAAATGAACAAGTCATTGCCCCCCCAAAAAACGAGCAACTCACTACCCCCCGAAAAAACGAACCATTCACCGCCTCCCGAAAAACCAAACCATTTACTGCCTCCCAAAAAACCGAACAACTCAATGCCTCCCGAAAAACCGAACAACTCAATGCCTCCCGAAAAACCGAACAACTCAATGCCTCCCGAAAAACCGAACAACTCAATGCCTCCCGAAAACCGAACAACTCAATGCCTCCCGAAAAACCGAACAACTCAATGCCTCCCGAAAAAACGAACAACTCAATGCCTCCCGAAAAAACGAACAACTCAATGCATCCCGAAAAACCGAACAACTCACTGCCTCCCGAAAAACCGAACCACTCACTGCCTCCCGAAAAACCGAACCACTCACTGCCTCACGAAAAACCGAACCACTCACTGCCTCACGAAAAACCGAACCACTCACTGCCTCCCGAAAAACCGAACCACTCACTGCCTCCCGAAAAACCGAACCACTCACTGCCTCACGAAAAACCAAACCATTTACTGCCTCCCGAAAAAATGAACAACTCACTGCCCCCTGAAAAAATGAGCAACTCATTGCCCACCGAAAAAGCGAACAACTCACCAGCTCATCTACAAAATAATTCACAGGTGCACACAGACCCAGAACAGCAGGAACTAGAAGAGGAATTGGCAAATAAGATTGAAGAAACAAGAAAAATGGACATGAAAGAGCGCCCAAAGCTGACTAAACTAAAAGAGAATAAAAAATTCAAAAATATCCTTCAAAAAGTTAACATAGGACTGACCAAACTGGTCCCAAGAGGAGCCACATTGACAGAGTTAAACTCTGTAAATTATGGAGCGGCATGGTACATGCAAAGTAAATTAGCCCCACAAGATTTGGAGAGAAACAGTACCACAAATAAGAAAAAGAATATCATGCCACGATGGAAAAAGAAATTACAACAAAAAATCAGCTGCCTAAGAGCAGAGATCTCCCAAATGGCCACATTTTTGGGAAACAAGAACCACAAAAAGAATCTTCTAAAAAAAAATAAATCGCATTAAAAGAAAATACAATGTTGAAGACAAACTTCTAGGTGGAAGGCTGGCTGAACATCAAGCCTTAGTAAAAGCTTTTGCAGCACAAATTAGGAATAAAGACAAGAAAATACAAGCAAAACAGATAAACTATTTGCAACAAACCCCAGACTAGTGTACAGAAAGCTGGCAAATGACACAATAGAAGTACAACAACCACCTGAGAGAAAGGAAATTGAAAAATTTTGGAGACCACTCTTTGAAGACCCAAAACAACACCAAGAGGCTGAGTGGATTGAAAAAATACAACAGAAAAACAAAGACAAACAACAAATGCCAGCAATTGTAATCAATGAAGAAGAGATCAGAAAGAAAATGAGTGAATACAGTAACTTCAAGGCACCTGGCATCGACAAAATCCCAAATTTTTGGCTGAAAAGACTGACAGCATTACACCAACATTATGCTGTGGCTTTCACAAAAATATTGAACGGAGAAGAGGACACACCAGACTGGCTAACGACAGGGAACACAAGCCTAATTCCAAAGACCAAGGAAACACAGCTTCCCAACAAGTACAGACCCATCTGCTGCCTAACAACAACATACAAATGACTGACAGGAATCATAGCTGATGCCATTTATGAACATCTTGACAATGGTGGCTACCTGGAAAATGAACAGAAAGGATGTTCCAAAAGAAGATTAGGAGCTAAAGACCAGTTACTGACAGACAAAGCTATCCTGGAGGACTGCAAAACAAGGCAGAAGAACCTCAGCATGGCTTGGATTGATTACAAAAAGGCATTTGACAGTGTACCACACTCCTGGATCTTGAGGTGCTTAGAACTATACAACATCAATGAGAAAATAAGAACCTTCCTGAAAGCACAAATGAACAATTGGAACACCACCATCACCCTCAATCACACAGAGGGACAAATAACAATCCCAGACGTACGAGTTCAGAGAGGGATACTTCAAGGAGACAGCCTTTCACCTCTCTTATTCTGCTTAATCATGGACCCGCTCAGCAAGATCCTGAAGGAGCAAGACATTGGATATGACTTAAGTAAAGACAAAGGAAAGGAAAACCAAAAACTTGTGAACCATCTGTTGTTCATGGATGATTTGAAAATCTATGCCAACACAAAAAACGGACTCACTCAACTCGTGGAAACTGCCCATAAGTTCTCAAAAGACATTGGCATGGAATTTGGACTGGATAAATGCTCAAAATGCACAATGACAAAAGGAAAAAAGACAAAAACCGAAAACATACAATTGGATGAAGGGAGCTACATTGCAGACCTGGCTGCAGACTCCACATACAAATACTTGGGAATTGAACAAAGTAATTCAATTGAACACAAGAAAATGAGAACAAAAACAACAAAAGAATACCTAAACCGCTTAAAAAAGATCTGCAAAACACAACTGACACCAAAAAATAAAATCACAGCCATAAACCAGTTTGCAATACCAGTGGTGACCTATGGATTTGGCATAGTGAACTGGCCACAATACGAACTTAACAAATTGGACACAAAAAACAGAAAAATGCTCACCCTCCACAAAATCACATACAGAAATCAGTGCATGGACAGAATATACCTACCTCGCAGAGAAGGCGGTATGGGTCTTACTGAAATCAACCAGGCCTACAGAGCATCGATAATAAGTATTGGCCAGTACTTAAAGAGCTCTGAAGAAGAAATCATAAAAACGGTCACACAACACCACGAGGCCATAAGTGAACGGACCTCAATCACTAAACTGGCAAAAAACTTTGGCGGAGAACTTCTACAAGAGAGAAAAAGCAACAGTCTCACGCCTGCAACAAAACTTGCAAGACAGACCAGAGAACAATACTGCAAAAAAGAAGGAAAACATCGAGTGGAAAGATGGAAACAACACAAAAGAGCCGGACGTTTCCAAGAAGAACTCGAAAAGGAATACATCGACAAAGTTGGATCAATGCAGTGGCTAAAAAATGGAAAACTTGGTTTTGATGGAGAAAGAATTCTGATTGGAGCACAAGATCAGGGACTTCTAACTAATGGCTTCAAAAAAATGGCAGGGATCTCACAAAATGATAAATGCCGATTCTGTCATACAGCTGTTGAGAGTGTAAACCATCTAACATCAGCATGCCAGATCCTCATGGCAGATGGGCATTATACATCCAGACATAACAAGATCTGTCAATATCTCCACTGGAAGATCTGCAAGGAACTGGAGTTGGAAGTCAAAGAACATGTCTGGGAGCACGAGCCAACACCAGTCTCATCCAATGGAAAAATAACGATCTTCTACGACAAAGAGATCCCAGCAGGAAGACACATAGAAGGAGGTGCAATCAAACCTGATATTGTCATCTGGAACAAGCAAGAGAAAACAGCCAAAATCATTGATGTGACAGTCCCCAATGACTACGGCCTGAATCGAGCTGAAAGGGGAAAGATCTCAAAATACCAAGACCTAAAAAATGACCTAAGAACAACATGGTCATTGAAAGACATCGATATCATTCCAGTTGTGGTAGGAGCAACAGGCCTGATGAAGAAGAACCTGAAGAAATACCTTGAGGCAATCCCCGGTCACCCAAGTGCACATGAGGTGCAGTTGTCTGCGATTAAGGGAACGATCACCATCTTGAAGAGAGCCCTCGGATACAATGCCAGATCTGGTTAAGATAACTATAGAACCTAGGATGCAACTTTAGACCCCAGGTTTGGGGCCCATTGCATTCTACTAAAAAGACATCAAAGATAAATGAAAAAACAAAAGACAAAAACAATTTGGCTGTTCTCAATGTGGTCAAAGATTTGGACAGAAGGGCAACCTGAAAAGGCACATGATAATTCATATAGGTCCGAAAGACCAAGGAAACACAGCTAACCAATAGGTAGAGACCCATCTGTTGACAAAGGGTATCATTTAAATGGCTGACAGGAATTATAGCTGATGCAGTTTATGAACATCTGGACACTGGTGGCTACCTTGAAAATGAAAAGAAAGGTTGTTTCAGAAGATTAGGATCTAAAGACCAGTTACTGATAAACAAATCTATCATGGAGGACCGCAAAAAGAGGAGGAGAAACCTCAGCATGACTTAAATTTATTACAAAAAGGCATTTCACAACGTGCCACACTCCTGGATCATGAGGTGCTTAGAACTCTACAACATCAATGAGGAAATAAGATCTTTCCTGAGAGCACAAATGAGAACACGGAACATGGAACACCATCATCACCCTCAGTCACACAGAGGGACAAATAATAATCCCAGACATACGAGTTCAGAGAGGGATATTCCAGGGAGACAGTATACACATACAAATACTTGGGAATTGAACAAAATGCTACAATTGAGCACAAGAAAATGAGAAAGAAAACAGCACAAGAATACTTAAACTGCTTAAAAAAGATCTGTAAAACAGAGTTGACACCAAAGAACAAGATCACAGCCATAAACCAGTTTGCAATACCAGTGGTGACCTATGGGTTTGGCATAGTGGACTGACCACAGCGTGAGCTTAATAAGTTGGACACAAAAACCAGGAAGATGCTCAGCCTCCACAAAGTCACATACAGAAATCAGTGCATGAACAGAATATATCTCCCTCGCAGAGAAGGTCTGGGTCTCACTGACATCAACCAGGCCTACAGAGCATCGATAATAAGTACTGGACAGTACTTAAAGAGCTCTGAAGAAGAAATCATGAAAAAGGTCACACAACACCACGAGAAGACCTTATCTGAACAGACCTCAGTCACCAAACTGGTGAAAAATGTTGACGGAGAACTTCTACAAGAGAGAGAAAGCAACAGTCTGACACCTGCAACAAAACTCGTAAGACAGACCAGAGAACAATACAGCAAAAGAGAAGGAAAACATCGAGTGGAAAGATGGAAAGAGCACAAAAGGGCTGCACAATTCCAAGAAGAACTCGAAAAGGAATACATCGACAAAGTTGGATCAGTGCAGTGACTGAAAAATGGAGAACTTGGTTTTGATGGAGAAATAATTCTAATTGGAGCAGAAGATCAGGGACTTCTAACAAATGTCTTCAAAAAAATGTCAGGGATCTCACAAAATGATAAATGCAGATTCTGTCATACAGCTGTTGACAGTGTAAACCATCTAACATCAGCATGACAGATACTTATGGCAGACAGACATTATACATCTAGACACAACAAGATCTGTCAATATCTGCACTGGAAAGTATGCAAGGAACTGGAGATGGAAGTCAAAGAAAACGTCTGGGAGCACGAGCCAGCACCAGTCTCATCCAACGGAAAAGTAACTGTCTTCTATGACAAAGAGATCCCAGCAGGAAGACACATCAAAGGAGGTGCAATCAAATCTGATATTGTCATCTGGAACAAGCAAGAGAAAACAGCCAAAGTCATCGATGTGACAGTCCCCAATGACTACGGTCTGAATCGAGCTGAAAGGGGAAAGATCATGAAATACCAAGACCTGAAAAATCACGTTCGAACAACATGGTCATTGAAAGACATCGATATCATCCCAGTTGTGGTGGAGCAACAGGCCTGATGAAGAAGAACCTGAAGAAATACCTCGAGGTAATCCCCGGGCACCCAAGCACCCACAAGGTGCAGTTGTCTGCAATTAAGGGAACGATCATCTCTCAGAGAGCCCTCGGATACAATGCCAGCTATGGTTAGGATAACTATAGAGCCTAGGATGCATCTTTAGACCCCAGGTCTGGGGCCCACTGCATTCTATTAAAAATAAATCAAAGATGAATGAAAAATGAAAACAAAGCATTTGTCTGTTCTGAATGTGGTCAAATATTTGGACTAAAGTGCAACCTGATCACATTCTGGACAAGAGCCTCGAGTGTCCTTGGTTCCACTGTGAAGGGGTTTGCCAGGAGAGATCTTGGTATGAGGTTTTTTTCAAAGTAAACAAACTCCACGAAGCGCCTTGGCACCAGGGCATGTGAAGAAAGCAATGGTGCAACTTCTTCCAGTTTTGCGGGGAGACATCTCTCCTGTGGCAACATTCAGCTCGGTCCAGATTCACCAGATCAGCTTTGTTCTGATCCTGGATCCCAGCAACAACAGCATTAAAGGGCCAAAAGAAACCAGTGATAGTACACCACTGTAAGTTGGTCCATTGGGGAGAAGAAAAAGATTTTTTTACTGCTTCGCTTACTCAAGGCATTAGAAGTGGGGCAGGAGGACAAAGACAGTATTTGAGGAGAGGAAAGGTCACATCTTGAAGAGAACCCTCGGATACAGTGTCAGTAATGTCAAAGGTGCAACTTTAGACCCTATGTCTCTTGCCCACTGCACTCTATTAGACGGAAATTCAAGACAAATGGAAAAAATGAAAAGATAAAAAGCATTTGTCTGTTCTGTGTGTGGTCAAAGATTACGACAATAGCGCAACCTGAACACACACATGATAATTCAGTGTCAGCTATGGCTGCGATAACTATAGAGTCTAAGTTGCAAATTTAGACCCCAGGTCTGGGACCCACTGCATTCTATTAAAAAGAAATCAAAGATAAATGAAATAACAAAGGCAAAACCATTTGGCTGTTCTGAATGTGGTTAAAGATTTGGACAAAAGTCACCTGAACAGACACATGATAATTCATATGGGTGATTCTTAGACTACGGGCACTTATTATGTCCTTTGATCATATTGTATGAAAAACAGAACAAAGGGGAAATTTCACACTTTTATAGTTATCTTTACAATGAAAGTGTGTTAAGAAATTTGTTCTAGTAGTCTATGATGACTCTTTCACCTTTTTTCAGCATCATTATATGCAAATATTGCCGTTTTGTGCTTGTCCCACACCCAGACTTTTGATCTTCAATGATAAAAATGAATGGTAAAGAAACGTTTTTTTCTAATGTTTTAAAATATCTCTGAATAAAATATCAGTAAAATAATCAAAACATAATTGGGGTATTCAATGTCATACAACTGTTGTGATTTTTTTTTAAACAAAATGTAGTTGTCCCACACTATTGCCGTAATTTCCACCACACCACTGTAATGTCCCTTTGAACAGTTTGTATGAAAGATTGTTTTGGTAGTTTCTATGGCGATAAACAGTGACATCAGAGCACATGTATATAGCGCCAAATCACAACAAACAGTTGCCCCAAGGCGCTTTATATTGTAAGGCAATGGTGTGGTGGAAATTACATTTACAAGATGGGGTGATTCTTTAACTACGGGCACTATTGGCCTTGTAAATGTAATGTGTGTATGTGTAATGATGTCACTGTTTATCTCCATAGAAACTACCCAAACAATCTTTCATACAAACTGTTTAGGGACATTACAGTGTTGTGGTGGAAATTACAGCAATAGTGTGGGACAACTACATTTTGTTTAAAAAAAAATCACAACAGTTGTATGACATTGAATACCCCAATTATGTTTTGATTATTTTACTGATATTTTATTCAGAGATATTTTAAAACATTAGAAAAAATGTTTCTTTACCATTCATTTTTATCATTGAAGATCAAAAGTCTGGGTGTGGGACAAGCACAAAACAGCAATATTTGCATATAATGATGGTGAAAAAGTCATCATAGACTACTAGAACAAATTTCTTAACACTTTCATTGTAAAGATAACTATAAAAGTGTGAAATTTCCCCTTTTTCTGTTTTTCATACAATATGATCAAAGGACATAATAAGTGCTTGTAGTCTAAGAATCACCCTCATATGACACGCACAAAAAATACCAAGATCTTAAAAATGACCTACAAGCATCATGGTCATTGGAAAAAAAAAAGATTCCTACCATTGCTACCACTGGCAAACAAGGGAACAGCCAAAGGGACTTATATTTTTAGGCGACATTGTGATTTAGATTATAGATCGACAACATTCAAGTAATAGAAAACAGTGCAATATAACCAAATACAAAAGTTGCAGTGCAAGTTTAACTCAGTCAGTCCCAATTCAATTTAATTTCAATTTATTTTGTTTATTCAGTGACAAATCACAACAAAGTTGCCTCAAGCATGGATGCTTATTCGCCGTCTTTGGATGGATTTCCATCTTTTTGCAAAATCTCACTGTCTAAAAGAACTACCAAAACATTAATTTTTATTTCCTCAAATCCATACATGTCAACCTATACGGATTGTCCATAAATTATACGGACTTTTCAGAGTCATACACACGTACAAATAAAGTCTTACGGATATTCAGGGTTTGGTCTGCAGCGGCTCTGTAATCGTTTCTGCAGCACGACTCCACTTTGATGCGTGAGCTAATAAAGCAAAGCTTCGAACCACTGGCTCGTGGTTCTTTGATTCGCTGCTCTTCAGAAGCGGTAAGTCTGCTTCTTAACTCCTGTCAAAGCCATTAAAATATCGTGAGTCGCTTTTGTGTGGAGTAAAGTCACTAACTGGGACTCTTGTCATGTTGTAGTCAAGAAACAAGAATCGTCCTCCGTTCCGTTGACACAAAATTGCCGCTTTAAATAAAATGACACCTCTTTCCAAATGCTGTAATACAGAAAATAAACTACAATCGACTAAAACGGTTTTTCTTTTCTTCCCAAAATGAGACGTCCGGTGTTCTTTATGAATTAAACTGATGCTGACGTTCATGCCAATAATGTCTGAAAGGAAATGCTTTTGACAAAAACTACAGATTCTGTTTATTTCTATTTATGTCCAGAGATCAAGGATCCACCATGTAGAGTTTATTATGTCCAAAGTTTAAGGATCCAGTGACCAATTTCATAATTATTTACTTTAAGACTCAATAAAATGTTGTTCAATTCAATTTCAATTTAATTGGCTTATAAAGCGTCAAATCACAACAAAAGCCGTCTCAAGGCGCCTCACATAGAACCGAATACATAAAAAAATAAATACAAATTAAAAAGTTCAAATACATAATTAAAAACAGAAGTAAAAGAATAAAACAGATAAAAAATAAAAACTGTTCATAAGAAATAGAATAAAAATAGGCTTTAAGGCTTGACGCTAAAAGTTGCTGTCTCTTAATTTACCAAGACTTTGGATTGCTGTCTTTTTTTCTTTTTTTTTTCATCCTAAGCCTCCATGCTCAAGGTGCTTCACACAAGTAACATCTAACCTTACTAACCCCTAGAGCAAACACACAGGCGACAGTGGTAAAAAAAAAAAAAAAACTCCTTCCGATGATACTGAGGAAGAAACCTCAAGCAGACCAGACTCAAAGGGGTGACCCTCTGCTTAGGCCATTCTCACAATGATACAGTTTTACAAACCTGAAGAAAAAAACAAAATCAAACATCATAGTGTTATAAAGAAGATGAGAAGTCCATGCAGGCATTAGCACCACAGGCAGGGGTCATCTGGCATTTCTTGCGCCGTCACGGGGCCTGTTCCTGTGACAAGGTCGCTTTCAAATGTAGCATACAGCACCTGCTTCAGGCCTTGATCTCACGATCAGTCCAGCATCTTGCAGTTTGGATCCATCAATCCCGCAGTCCTATGTGACGTTGTCTGTACCTCGGACAGAGAGAGAAAAAAACAGCAGAATCAATCAGCACTAAGTCGACGGGAAATCAGAGAAGTTACTACGGTGATCACCGGCCACTGGCCCTGAACTTCATTAACAGACCCAGACTTGAAATAAAGTTGAGGCCAAGACCTGTTTCAAATAAAATGACTTTAAAGGGATAGGAAGCATAGTACCATACTATGCCAGTCTGCTCGTCAGACGAGAGGGAGAAGAGACATGTCTCAAGTCTGGACTTGAGAGTCTCTACAGAATCTGTTTTATTGACGCAGGGAGATCATTCCACAAAATAGGGACACAATAAGAGAAAACTCTGTGACATGCAGACAGTCCCAATGACAGCAAATGTCCTTTTTTTTATAGCAACATAAATGAAATGGTGCTACGCTTAGTGAATCCTTTGTACTTGTATTTGTAACAATGGTCCTCATAGAACCAGAATGTGCAAACAAGACAACATAAAACTACTATAATGTACCACTGAAGCTAGTCGACCTTAACTGTCTACCTGTCTTCCTGATAACAACAGCAAGGAGGTCCAGCATGGTGCCAGGCAGCTCTGGTTCACATGAAATCTCTGATTAGCATTTCCAAATCATGAGTCATCTTCAACGGCTTATCCAGGATCAGGTCGCAGGATCGTCAGGTCGCGGGATAGACAGCTCCAGTAGGGGACCCCAAACTTGCCATTTCCCAGGACACATTGACCACCTCTGACTGGAGGATCCTGAGGTGTTCCCAGGCCAGCATGGAGACATAATCTCTCCACCTAGTCCTGGGTCTTCCCCAGGGTCTCCTCTCAGCTGGACGTGCCTGGAACACCTCCCTAGGGAGGCACCCAGGAGACATTCTTACCAGATGTCTGAACCACCTGAGCTGGCTCCTTTCAGTGTGAAGGAGCAGCGACTCTACTCCGAGCTCCTCATGAATGACTGAGCTTCTCACCTATCTCTAAGAGAGACACCAGCCACCCTCCTGAAGAAACACATTTCAACCCATACAGAGGGATTTACCCTCAATAAGTATTTTTAATTTATAGTCCTTTTTAAAATAATACACCACATACTCACAGTATTTGGTGAGTTTTGGCAAAATGACTTTATTCTTAAATATTACTGTTGGAGTTATTCTGTAGATACACTGTTTTATTTTATCATGCATGTTTTGTGTTCTCTGCTCTGGTAGAATGTAGTTCTCTCTGCTCTGATAAAGTGTACTGTACTGATGTGATGGGTGAAGGTTACTTAAGATATGTGACATGACGTGCTTCTGCAAGTTGTGGTATCTCTGTGTGCACGCTAAGCTCTTTTTCAGGACATGTGAAGATGACCCAGGCAGAATGCAGCCGTAAGCGGAGCAGTGAGATAAAGAATAGAGAATTGAATGTTCCAACCACAGTGTGATTATGATACATTAGTCCTTGTGTCAGAAGAAGTGTGATTAATCGTTAGATGTCTTAAACACATCTTAATTGAGCCCAAGATTAAAAAGGTTCTGAAAGTCCTGAATGTATTGTGCAATCAGCGGTTCTGCGGCAACAGCTCACGCGCTATCACTCCTCCCCTTAGGAGCTGTACCGCCCATGTATGTAGGGAAGTCCTTAATAAAAAGAGCGGGAGCGCAGGCCAGACTTTAGTGTAGCCTTGGTGTACAGCCTGGCCGCACTCCGCGCGTGATTAATTTGACTTTCTGTCTCACTGGTGTTTCTTGACTCTGTTTGTCTTATCAAAGGTTTTAAGAATGTTTGGAGGAGAAAATACCCAACATTGACTGGGGGCTCAGTCCGGGAGCTCAACAATACCGGAGGTGTCCAGCGGAGGTCGTCAAGTCCAGACGTAAATCCTTGGCCAAGGTCCGATCGATTGATCGTGTCTGCAATTGTCGACCACCGTTGGCATCGTCTGGTTGACGAGATTTTCCCGAAGAAGACAGACAGGAAGTCGAGTCAGTGAGTAAAATTTCTTTATAAACAGTACTGAGTGAGTGGTGATCAGATCACATAAAACAGTTGAATTCCGCAAGCGATGATACAGAATCGTCTGTTAATGCAAAGCAGTTAAACTCTGTAAGGAGGGTGCGGACTCCTCTGTTTATATACGCGTACCGTAGGGGATAAAAGTGATCACATAAAACAGTTAAACTCCGTAAGCGATGATACAGAATCGTCTGTTAATGAAACACAGTTAAACTCTGTAAGGAGGGCGGACTCCTCTACGGTTGCGAGGGACGCACGTAGTTAAATTCCGGAAGGAGGATACGGACTCCTCTGTTTTAATACGTAAAGGAAATCCCGGGTAGAAATACGTGCACTGTAAAAAAGCAGTTAAATTTGGCAGGGACGGCGGAGTCCCCTAATGCAGGACATTAGTTAAATTTCACGGGAGGGCGAGCTCCCCTGGCATAAGAATACGCGTACGATTATTAAAAGTGTTTCTATGTGTAAATAGTGTTTTGTGTAAGTGTAAATAACTGTGTGAAAGTGTAATACTTTGGACAACGTTAGTGACAACCGTGCGTGTGGAAGCAGAGGCAAGTGATTCCGCTTCCTACGGGGAGGTGAAAGGAATCAACCACACGACGGCTAATTAATTGTCACGTCCAAAGAAAGTGTGAAAACTTCAGATTTAGAACACCCTAGGTGTGCCCCCGTCTGAAGTCCAAATTATAACAAGGGATAATAAAAATGGGGGGTAAGACGTCTAAAAATAAGGAAAATTTATCAACTGACGACTGGAAATTTATGGAAGCAAAAAAAATCCAAAAGCAACAAAGAAATTGGAGACCTGGATAAATAAACATGACTTTGACGGACGACTGAACCTGATCAGTATACAGAAGCTAAAGAAGGAGTTAGAACAGCAACATAAAGGTGATGAGAAAAAGATGCAGAAAGTAGGGGCAGATTTAGTGGCATTTTGGGAGGAGGAAGCAGAGAACAGACAGAAGGGAGCAGAGAAGCGACGATTAGAGAAAGCAAGGAAAAAGAAAGCTGTAGGTAAGGCAGAAGAAGATGTGATAATTCAGCACAGAGAACCAGAACAGCCTCAACAACCACCGCCGGCTGGATCGTCGGTGACAACAACACCCTTATCTCCTCTACCAGAGGATGACGATGTACCGCCACCACAGTATGATTTGGCAGTAAAACCTAAGGTAAAAAGTGAAAAACCACAAACACGCAGTCAAGCGAGAGTGCCTACAGCCCCTCCCATGGTGGAACACAGTGACCAGGGAGGTGCCTATCCTATGATAGAAGTACCAAATCCTCGTGCAGGAACAGCAGGACATCGATCAACCATGCTCGTATATCGAACATGGAATGCTGATGATATCAAAGCAGCAGTCGACATGATAGAAGTTAGAAGTTCTTACCACCTTAGTGGACCTGAAGTCCAACAGGTGTGGATGAAAGCATGTGGCCCTAAAATGGAGTCAGATACGCGGAGACTGGAATCCTGCAGACCAGGATGGCGTACCATTGCCACATGATGATCCAGTCTTGAAAACAAGAGTGGAAGCTATGATTACACGTGCAAAAGGTGTGTTAGGACCAAAGATAAATTATACTGAAATTACCAGGACAACTCAGAAAGAAGGAGAGCCATGGATAGAGTTTAGATGCAGATTTGAGAGTGTATTTAGGGTCCATAGTGGCATATTGCCAGGAACACCAGTGTATGAAAACAAATTGAAAAACATTTCACCTGTGAAGCTGACAATGACCGATTTGATTCATGATGGCAACTCAACAGCTGTCATAACAGTGACAGGTGCCACTGAAGATGTTTTAAAATTGAGATTCACAGGTATGCCATTACATGTGTCACTTTGTAAGCCATATTTGACAGAATGGCAAGAATTGGGACTGACAGTCATAACAGCTTTGTCAGCCACTGATTGGAGCAGAGTTGGACCACGAACGGAGTTCAGTCCATCAACTAAATTGTATAAAGTGCCAGTTAATGTCTCATTGGTGCTGACAGCTGGAACACATATTGATGTGCCCACTTCACAATCCTGAGTGTTTCAGTTGAGTCCTGAAGAAGATGATCTTCTTTCTTCAGTACCATCAGGATTGTGGACAACAGGTCCTTCAGACGTAGGACTGATTAAAAATGCACAACCTGTAGTTATAAGACCAAAAACAGAATACAGACCATGTGTAAGACAGTATCCATTGAAACCTGATGCAATTGAAGGAATCAGGCCAGTAATAGAGAATTGACAGGAAGGAAGCAATTTTACACGCTCCAAAACCACAAACCAAAAAGCAGATGATGTCATTTCTTGGACTGACTAATTACTGCAGGGCATGGATTCCCTGTTATGCAGAATTGACTAGTCCACTTTCTGATTTGATGTACAAGGATGATATTTCAATGTCAACCGTGTTGGAATGGAACAAAGATGCTGAGGAAGCTTTTGTCAAACAGTTGATTGTAAGAATAAGTTCATGACTAGTGTTTTGGTTCAAGTGTATGGCTCAAAATTGAGGCCAGTTGCCTACTACTCATCTAAATTGGATGCAGTAGCAAGTGCTCTACCACCATGCGTACAGGCTGTTGTTGCAGCCTCTATGGCTGTTCAAAGTAGCAGTAATGTTGTTCTATTCCATCAGCTGACACTGAAAGTTCCACATGCAGTTTCTGCACTTCTGTTGCAGACAAACATGAGCCTTTTGTCCCCAGCAAGACATCTTTCGTGCATGTCCTTGCTATTATCACAACCACACCTTACGGTAGAGCGCTGTACAACATTGAATCCCTCCACATTGATACCTTTACCTGAGGATGGTGAGCCGCACAATTGTCTTGATGTAGCAACGGTCTGTACGAAAGCACGCCTGGACCTCCGGGACACACCCATCCCAAACAGTACAATTGTGTATGTGGATGGTTCTTCCACTAAAAATGCTTATGGACAAACGCAATCTGGATATGCTGTTGTCACAAATTCAGAAGTATTGGACTCTGCTTCATTGCCATCGTCATTTTCAGCACAAGCAGCTGAATTAGTTGCTTTAACTGCAGCTTGCTATCTGTTTAAAGGTACGGCTGTAACAATTTATACAGACAGCCAGTACGCTTTCAGCACAGTGCATGTGTTTGCAAAACTGTGGGAAGAGCGTGGAATGGTGACATCATCTGGAAAGCCAGTGACTCATGCCACACTCCTAACTGCACTACTGAAGGCTGTGAAATTGCCTAAACAAATTGCTATATGCAAATGTGCGGCTCACACCAAAGGCTCTGACAGTATTTCAAAAGGAAATGATTTTGCTGACAGAGCAGCAAAAGAGGCAGCAGCAGCTTCTTCTATTTTTGTTGTACAGGAAACCACTCCAGATTTGCATTTAGGTCATACACTGCTTGCTGACATGCAACAGCAGGCAACTGAAAGAAAAACAAATGTGGATAGCTAAAGGAGCTACGTATGCAAATGATTTGTACGTATGACCACAAAAGAAACCCATATTGCCAAAAAATATGTTTAAATGGGCAGCTATTATGAGCCATGGCGTGACGCATGTCTCATCAGGGGGTATGATATCGCAATTGCAATCTATTTTTTGTCTTTATGGGTTCGATGCATATGCAAAACAGCATTGTAGAGCATGCATGACATGTGCAAAACACAATTCACAAGGCAATTTGAGACCCCAAAGAGGCAAATTTCCAACACCACAATATCCCTTTCAAGTGATTCACATGGATTATATACAGCTGAGTAAACATGAAGGGAAGGAATTTTGTTTAGTTGTAATTGATGCCTTCTCAAAATGGGTAGAATTGTTCCCTACAAAACATGCAGATGCACTTACAGTGGCTAAGGCATTGTGCAAAGACATCATTCCACGATTTGGAATACCAGAAACAGTTTATTCAGATAATGGAGCGCATTTTGTTAATACAATAGTGCAATACGTAGGAGAAGCGCTACAGGTCAATCTCAAAAATCATTGTGCTTATCATCCACACAGTGCCGGATTAGTGGAAAGGACAAAGGGCGCAATAAAAATAAGATTAAGGAAATGTATAGAAGAGACAAAACGAACCTGGATTGAATGTTGGACCTAGTAAAATTGTATATGAGAATAACACCAACACCATCAGGGTTAACACCATTTGAGATACTTTATGGACGACCATATCGTCTACCAATTTTGACATGGATACTAAAACAGCAGATGAGGAACAAACATTAGCAAATTTTATGAAAAAGACATTAACACAGAAAGAGATAACTTAAACACATTTACTGCCGAATAATTTTGATCTTCCACAGGACGGCCTTCCAGTAGTCTAGCCAGGAGACTGGGTGTTCATCAGAGTGATTAAGAGGAAGAACTGGTCCAGTCCTCGTTGGGAAGGTCCATACCAAGTGCTGTTAACAACACCAACTGCAGTAAAGATAGCGGAGAGATCAACGTGGATACATCACTGTAAGATACAGCGTGTGTTGGCGGCCTCCACAGTGTAAGGGGAAGTCTGGCTACAAAGGGAGTCTATTTAATTAGCAATAGATTGTCTCAATGCCAGTGAAGCAGGGAGATCCTTGCACTATTAGGTGAGGTGGTTAACAACACTGTATCCTAGCAATCATGACTGAACTACAGCAGACCCCGGAGCGGCGTGCTCAGCGCCGCCGCTGCCAGACTGTTGGTAGGGCAGCCGGTTGCGTTGTGATCTTAGTGTGTTTCGTGGTCCTCGGATTCCTGGCCTGGTGGTTGACCCAAGAATTGCAGCTCACTGTGGACCGAGCCAGAGAACAACGCAAGCAACGTCAGAAGAGGTTTATTCATAATGTGAACGAGACAGATGGACACCCTCATATATACCATACTAATATGTGGTACAGATATGTTCATTTATTGGCTATGGAATTACGTTACTAATTGTTATGTTTGTTCGCAAATACCTATATCCTCAACACACCCAGCTCTGACGGCTAAACCGTACCCTGCTAGGGTGACAGAATGTCTTATCATACGGATGCATAATCAAACTGTATTTCGGGGGCAGCAGTTCTCAGCAAATCTGATAAGATGTAACACCACTTGCCTCAGTGCAACCACTTATATGATAGGGATTTCAACAGAGGACGTACAAGCGTGCCCAAGTGCTGCTCCATTGACTAGACTGAAGGGAAATGCAAAAATATCATCACGTTAAATTGTCATCACAACGGCCATTCCCAATTTGCTTTTACGGGACAGGGAATAAAACTGTAGGTAAAATTAAGAAACGTCTGTGTACCCAAACGTATGTTTTATCAAATAATTTAAGCCTAACCAAAACATAATATGTGGATGGTACTTATCTTCATCACATTGGACGGGGATGTAATTATACAGGCTCCTGTCCATGGGGAACGGATGAATCATGTGCTTATGTTAGTAAGTTTTTGCTACCACCTGTAAATGGTACTCCGGTGTATGATGACATCTATTGGCTTTGTGGTTCCAGACTGTACATGAGTCTCCCACCAAATTGGGGTGGTGTGTGTGCACCTACCCAGGTGACTGACCATACATATGTGGTAGGACCTCCACAGAGAAGAATGGCAGCACCAGACGGAGGAGATCGATATACCCAGATGTGTTACCACATGATCACGTGGGGCTCGGATGTACTAAAGGACCAAAAAATTGTGGTCTGTAGGAGATAAAATAGCACATTCATTGTTCCCCTGGATAGGAGTGGGAAAAAATTCATTAATGATTGAAACTCTGAATTATCGATTGGGTCTGTTCATGAATGTAACTAAAAAAATAGTAGCAGCTCAAAATACTGAAACAGATGCTTTACGTACCATGGTGATGCAAAATCGCATGGTTTTAGACTTGCTTACTGGTTCACAGGGAGGAGTTTGTGTTCTGCTGAACACAACATGCTGTACTTTCATCCCAGACTCCATTCATTCAGTGGATGTGCAGGACGCATTGGAAGAGCTGAATAAACTTCGTGATGCAATGCATAAAGACACCCTAGCCGTGAACCGGTGGAATCCCTGGTCCTGGTTGACTTCAGGACCATGTTGGCAGTTACTATTGAAAATGGTGACACCAGTTATTATAGTCCTAATTCTGATTGGACTTTGCATGTGTTGTGTGATCCCTTATATCAAAACAATGGTTGGCAAAATGGTGTCAAATACATTTGTACAGTGTAATCTGGCCTTCCAACAAACTATGCCAAAATATCAAGCATTGAAACAGTCAGACCTTAGTGGAGAAAACTATAATGACTGTACTGAGAATTATGATGATATTGAAAAACTCCCAACTCCAGTTCAAGCTTGAACTGTTGACGTGATGAGTTAACACACTCTTAGCCTATGAAGCTTTAGCTGAAAATGTAATAAGACAAGTGGTGTAGTCGAATAATACAGAAAAATGGTTCATTTATACCAGTCAGCCGAAGTGGCGTGTGGTGGTGGTGTGGAGATAATAGAATTTTTGACAGATTGCCTAGGAATGTGTCAGGCTACTGTGCTTTAGTGTCCCTACTCCTCCCAGTAAAAGCCATTCCCATTTTAGCCAAGGACTTGTTGACGCACCTAAAGTCTGTGGTGCCTGAAAATTGCAGCTGAAAATCTGAATAAGAAGTGGTTGCTTAGTAACAATTGTTTACTTTTAGGTGAAGCTGTAATACCGTTGGAATGCATGATAAACAGAGGGGAATGTTGGAGTTATTCTGTAGATACACTGTTTTATTTTATCATGCATGTTTTGTGTTCTCTGCTCTGGTAGAATGTAGTTCTCTCTGCTCTGATAAAGTGTATTGTCCTGATGTGATGGGTGAAGGTTACTTAAGATATGTGACATGACGTGCTTCTGCAAGTTGTGGTATCTCTGTGTGCACGCTAAGCTCTTTTTCAGGACATGTGAAGATGACCCAGGCAGAATGCAGCCGTAAGCGGAGCAGTGAGATAAAGAATAGAGAATTGAATGTTCCAACCACAGTGTGATTATGATACATTAGTCCTTGTGTCAGAAGAAGTGTGATTAATCGTTAGATGTCTTAAACACATCTTAATCGAGCCCAAGATTAAAAAGGTTCTGAAAGTCCTGAATGTATTGTGCAATCAGCGGTTCTGCGGCAACAGCTCACGCGCTATCACTCCTCCCCTTAGGAGCTGTACCGCCCATGTATGTAGGGAAGTCCTTAATAAAAAGAGCGGGAGCGCAGGCCAGACTTTAGTGTAGCTTTGGTGTACAGCCTGGCTGCACTCCGCGCGTGATTAATTTGACTTTCTGTCTCACTGGTGTTTCTTGACTCTGTTTGTCTTATCAAAGGTTTTAAGAATGTTTGGAGGAGAAAATACCCAACATTGACAAACAGTAAGCCAATGATAAACTAAGTCCATTTGGCTGGTGTGACTAGTCAATAAATAGATAAATAATAAGCATGCTGCAGAGTAAATTCATCCAACAGGAATGACAGTGTTAATGAAAAGAAGAGTTTGCATTTACACTCTGTGTCATGGTGTTAAAGTGTCCGGTGAAGCTCTGCTGTTCACATTAAAGCTACTGTGTGTAGATTTGTGAAAACTGCAGCAAATTAAGTCTTGTAAAACGTTTTTGGATGAAAAAAATCTAAAATTCTACCAGTGTATGTAAATGTATGAGCACAACTGTATATGGAACACAGTAAACAAACTGAAGGTCAGAGGGTCATATTGATAATCTGGGTCAATGAGCCAGTGACCATCAGAAATATGAAAGAGATGTTAGGAACCAAGTTTAAACTGAAAGAGCTTGATAAAAAACTTCTAGGCATTAATTTCACACAAAGAAAAGGTGAAATTAAATGAGTCAGGCAAGATACGAGGTCTGTTAGAAAAGTATCCGACCTTTTTGTTTTTTTCAAAAACTATATGGATTTGAATCATGTGCGCTTGCATCAGCCAAGCTTGAACCTTCGTGCGCGTGCGTGAGTTTTTTCACGCCTGTCGGTTGCGTCATTCCCCTGTGGGCAGGCATTGTGGGAGGAGTAGTCCAGCCCCCTCAGCAGATTTTCATTCTCAGCAAACAGCTGAGCTACTGCCGCTTTGCTCCATGAAAAGTTTTTTCAGAAACGGTGTCAGACAGCCAGGTGGAAACCATTTGGAAAATTCAGATGGCTTTCGGTGAAGATTGTATTAGCATCACACGGATTAAGGACCATTACAACCGTATTAAAAACGGCCCACAGTGGCGGAAGGCGCACGGCGCTCTGAGCAGCCATCAACAGGCTGGAACGACCAGATCATTTCCAAAGTGAAGGTTCTGTTGGTCCAGGACGTCGTGTGACTAGCAGAGAAGTATCAGAAGAGATCGGGATCAGCACTTTATCGGCACATTCCACTGTTAAAGGAGATTTTGTAATGAAAGACGTGCGGACGGATTTGCGCGTCAGGATGGAGCCGCAATGGCAGAGAACAAAAGCAAGTCTGTGTTGGAAGTCTCACAGGACAAGTTGGAACATGCCCAGCTGTTACACAATTTCTCGGATACTCACTCGACTGAAAAGCCACCGAAAGCCGTCTGAATCTTACAAATGGTTTCCAACACGGACTTGCTTTTGTTCTCCGCCATTGCGGCGCCGTCCCGACGCGCGAATCCGTCCGCACGTCTTTCATTACAAAATCTCCTTTAACAGTGGAATGTGCCGATAAAGTGCTGATCCCGATCTCTTCTGATACTTCTCTGCTAGTCACACGACGTCCTGGACCAACAGAACCTTCACTTTGGAAATGATCTGGTCGTTCCACCCTGTCGATGGCCGCTCGGAGCGCGGCGCGCCTTCCGCCGCTGTGGGCCATTTTTAATACGGTTGTAATGGTCCTTAATCAATCAATCAATCAACTTTTTTTTTATATAGCGCCAAATCACAACAAACAGTTGCCCCAAGGCGCTTTATATTGTAAGGCAAGGCCATACAATAATTATGAAAAACCCCAACGGTCAAAACGACCCCCTGTGAGCAAGCACTTGGCTACAGTGGGAAGGAAAAACTCCCTTTTAACAGGAAGAAACCTCCAGCAGAACCAGGCTCAGGGAGGGGCAGTCTTCTGCTGAGACTGGTTGGGGCTGAGGGAAAGAACCAGGAAAAAGACATGCTGTGGAGGGGAGCAGAGATCGATCACTAATGATTAAATGCGGAGTGATGCATACAGAGCAAAAAGAGAAAGAAACAGTGCATCATGGGAACCCCCCAGCAGTCTACGTCTAAAGCAGCATAACCAAGGGATGGTTCAGGGTCACCTGATCCAGCCCTAACTATAAGCTTTAGCAAAAAGGAAAGTTTTAAGCCTAATCTTAAAAGTAGAGAGGGTATCTGTCTCCCTGATCTGAATTGGGAGCTGGTTCCACAGGAGAGGAGCCTGAAAGCTGAAGGCTCTGCCTCCCATTCTACTCTTACAAACCCTAGGAACTACAAGTAAGCCTGCAGTCTGAGAGCGAAGCGCTCTAATGGGGTAATATGGTACTACGAGGTCCCTAAGATAAGATGGGACCTGATTATTCAAAACCTTATAAGTAAGAAGAAGAATTTTAAATTCTATTCTAGAATTAACAGGAAGCCCATGAAGAGAGGCCAATATGGGTGAGATATGCTCTCTCCTGCTAGTCCCCGTCAGTACTCTAGCTGCAGCATTTTGAATTAACTGAAGGCTTTTTAGGGAACTTTTAGGACAACCTGATAATAAAGAATTACAATAGTCCAGCCTAGAGGAAATAAATGCATGAATTAGTTTTTCAGCATCACTCTGAGACAAGACCTTTCTGATTTTAGAGATATTGCGTAAATGCAAAAAGGCAGTCCTACATATTTGTTTAATATGCGCTTTGAATGACATATCCTGATCAAAAATGACTCCAAGATTTCTCACATTATTACTAGAGGTCAGGGAAATGCCATCCAGAGTAAAGATCTGGTTAGACACCATGCTTCTAAGATTTGTGGGGCCAAGTACAATAACTTCAGTTTTATCTGAGTTTAAAAGCAGGAAATTAGAGGTCATCCATGTCTTTATGTCTGTAAGACAATCCTGCAGTTTAGCTAATTGGTGTGTGTCCTCTGGCTTCATGGATAGATAAAGCTGGGTATCATCTGCATAACAATGAAAATTTAAGCAATACCGTCTAATAATACTGCCTAAGGGAAGCATGTATAAAGTGAATAAAATTGGTCCTAGCACAGAACCTTGTGGAACTCCATAATTAACTTTAGTCTGTGAAGAAGATTCCCCATTTACATGAACAAACTGTAATCTATTAGACAAATATGATTCAAACCACCGCAGCGCAGTGCCTTTAATACCTATGACATGTTCTAATCTCTGTAATAAAATTTTATGGTCAACAGTATCAAAAGCAGCACTGAGGTCCAACAGAACAAGCACAGAGATAAGTCCACTGTCCGAAGCCATAAGAAGATCATTTGTAACCTTCACTAATGCTGTTTCTGTACTATGATGAATTCTAAAACCTGACTGAAACTCTTCAAATAGACCATTCCTCTGCAGATGATCAGTTAGCTGTTTTACAACTACCCTCTCAAGAATCTTTGAGAGAAAAGGAAGGTTGGAGATTGGCCTATAATTAGCTAAGATAGCTGGGTCAAGTGATGGCTTTTTAAGTAATGGTTTAATTACTGCAACCTTAAAGGCCTGTGGTACATAGCCAACTAACAAAGATAAGTTGATCATATTTAAGATTGAAGCATTAAATAATGGTAGGACTTCCTTGAGCAGCCTGGCAGGAATGGGGTCTAATAAACATGTTGATGGTTTGGATGAAGTAACTAATGAAAATAACTCAGACAGAACAATCGGAGAGAAAGAGTCTAACCAAATACCGGCATCACTGAAAGCAGCCAAAGATAACGATACATCTTTGGGATGGTTATGAGTAATTTTTTCTCTAATAGTCAAAATTTTGTTAGCAAAGAAAGTCATGAAGTCATTACTAGTTAAAGTTAATGGAATACTCAGCTCAATAGAGCTCTGACTCTTTGTCAACCTGGCTACAGTGCTGAAAAGAAACCTGGGGTTGTTCTTATTTTCTTCAATTAGTGATGAGTAGAAAGATGTCCTAGCTTTACGGAGGGCTTTTTTATAGAGCAACAAACTCTTTTTCCAGGCTAAGTGAAGATCTTCTAAATTAGTGAGACGCCATTTCCTCTCCAACTTACGGGTTATCTGCTTTAAGCTGCGAGTTTGTGAGTTATACCACGGAGTCAGACACTTCTGATTTAAAGCTCTCTTTTTCAGAGGAGCTACAGCATCCAAAGTTGTCTTCAATGAGGATGTAAAACTATTGACGAGATACTCTAACTCCCTTACAGAGTTTAGGTAGCTACTCTGCCCTGTGTTGGTATATGGCATTAGAGAACATAAAGAAGGAATCATATCCTTAAACCTAGTTACAGCGCTTTCTGAAAGACTTCTAGTGTAATGAAACTTATTCCCCACTGCAGGGTAGTCCATCAGGGTAAATGTAAATGTTATTAAAAAATGATCAGACAGAAGGGAGTTTTCAGGGAATACTGTTAAGTCTTCTATTTCCATACCATAAGTCAAAACAAGACCTAAGATATGATTAAAGTGGTGGGTGGACTCATTTACTTTTTGAGCAAAGCCAATAGAGTCTAATAATAGATTAAATGCAGTGTTGAGGCTGTCATTCTCAGCATCTGTGTGGATATTAAAATCGCCCACTATAATTATCTTATCTGAGCTAAGCACTAAGTCAGACAAAAGGTCTGAAAATTCACAGAGAAACTCACAGTAACGACCAGGTGGACGATAGATAATAACAAATAAAACTGGTTTTTGGGACTTCTAATTTGGATGGAAAAGACTAAGAGACAAGCTTTCAAATGAATTAAAGCTCTGTCTAGGTTTTTGATTAATTAATAAGCTGGAATGGAAGATTGCTGCTAATCCTCCGCCCCGGCCCGTGCTACGAGCATTCTGACAGTTAGTGTGACTCGGGGGTGTTGACTCATTTAAACTAACATATTCATCCTGCTGTAACCAGGTTTCTGTTAGGCAGAATAAATCAATATGTTGATCAATTATTATATCATTTACCAACAGGGACTTAGAAGAGAGAGACCTAATGTTTAATAGACCACATTTAACTGTTTTAGTCTGTGGTGCAGTTGAAGGTGCTATATTATTTTTTCTTTTTGAATTTTTGTGCTTAAATAGATTTTTGCTGGTTATTGGTAGTCTGGGAGCAGGCACCGTCTCTACAGGGATGGGGTAATGAGGGGATGGCAGGGGGAGAGAAGCTGCAGAGAGGTGTGTAAGACTACAACTCTGCTTCCTGGTCCCAACGCTAGACAGTCACAGTTTGGAGGATCCAAGAAAATTGGCCAGATTTCTAGAAATGAGAGCTGCTCCATCCAAAGTGGGATGGATGCCGTCTCTCCTAACAAGACCAGGTTTTCCCCAGAAGCTTTGCCAATTATCTATGAAGCCCACCTCATTTTTTGGACACCACTCAGACAGCCAGCAATTCAAGGAGAACATGCGGCTAAACATGTCACTCCCGGTCTGATTGGGGAGGGGCCCAGAGAAAACTACAGAGTCCGACATTGTTTTTGCAAAGTTACACACCGATTCAATGTTAATTTTAGTGACCTCCGATTGGCGTAACCGGGTGTCATTACTGCCGACGTGAATTATAATCTTACCAAATTTACGCTTAGCCTTAGCCAGCAGTTTCAAATTTCCTTCAATGTCGCCTGCTCTGGCCCCCGGAAGACAATTGACAATGGTTGCTGGTGTCGCTAACTTCACATTTCTCAAAACAGAGTCGCCAATAACCAGAGTTTGATCCTCGGCGAGTGTATCGTCGAGTGGGGAAAAACGGTTAGAGATGTGAACGGGTTGGCGGTGTACATGGGGCTTCTGTTTAGGGCTACGCTTCCTCCTCACAGTCACCCAGTCAGCCTGCTTTCCCGGCTGCTCGGGATCTGCCAGGGGGGAACTAGCGGCGGCTAAGCTACCTTGGTCCGCACCGACTACAGGGGCCTGGCTAGCTGTAGAATTTTCCACGGTACGGAGCCGAGTCTCCAATTCGCCCAGCCTGGCCTCCAAAGCTACGAATAAGCTGCACTTATTACAAGTACTGTTACTGCTAAAGGAGGCCGAGGAATAACTAAACATTTCACACCCAGAGCAGAAAAGTGCGGGAGAGACAGGAGAAGCCGCCATGCTAAATCGGCTAAGAGCTAGTAGCTACGCAACCTAGCGGATTCCTAAAAACACGCAAAGTGAATAATGTGTAAATAATTTAGAGGTGATTCAGCAGAAGGAGTGCTTTAGTTAAGGCACCAGACAGGCCATGAAGCAGCACAAGTAACGCACGGCAACAGCGAATGCACGACAACAGTGCTAAAAAATAAAATAAAAATAAAAACGAAAGCGTTAGCAAGCTAGTTAGCTTGCCAACGCTGATGAAAGTTAGCTGATAAAAGTGCTCCGTCGCGATGTTTCGACCGTTAGAGGTCTTCTTTAGGCGTTGGAGCACGGTGAAAAAGTAAAAAAAAAAAGTAAAAAAGTCTTGAAAAAGACTGTTAGTTCAAAGTCCAAAGCAGCAGGTAGCAGTCTCTGTGTAAACAGTTCCAACAGAGAGCCAAAATTCTGAGCCAAAATCCGTGTGATGCTAATAGAATCTTCACCGAAAGCCATCTGAATTTTCCAAATGGTTTCCATCTGGCTGTCTGACACTGTTTCTGAAAAACTTTTCATGGAGCAAAGCGGCAGTAGCTCAGCTGTTTGCTGAGAATGAAAATCTGCTGAGGGGGCTGGACTACTCCTCCCACAACGCCTGCCCACAGGGGAATGACGCAACCGACAGGCTTGAAAAAACTCACACATGCGCATGAAGGTTCAAGCTTGTCTGATGCAAGCGCACATGATTCAAATCCATATAGTTTTGAAAAAATAAAGGTCTTTTCTAACAGACCTCGTACATGACAAAGATCTTGGAGAGGTTTGATATGACCAACTGCAAAACAAGGTCAACCCCATGTGAAATCAAAGTGAAAGAGGAACCTGTTGATCCAAAGAGAAACCATGAAGTTGGTTCAGATAACATTTATCTGAACCAAAAGACAATATGTGTTGAGGTATTTAAAGGGAACTGTAAACCAGGAATTGTTACAAAAGAAGTGCTGTAAATCTCCAACTTGTAGCATCTAGTGATGCTGACTGGGCAGCAGATCATGATGACAGGCAGAGTACAGCTGGGTGCTGTTTAAGTTTATCTGAGACAGGACCTGTCCTTTCCTGGAGGTCAAACAGCCCGGCAACCAGCCCTGAACTGGGACAGATACTGGCTTGTATTTTGGAGGGGGATTTCTCACTCCTAAATGACCAATAGGAGAGCAGCACTCACGCAACACAAAAGTGAGGCTGATGTCAGTGTCTCGGCCGCCAACCAGTCACAGGCTAGGGGAATTCAGGGCCGGTTGTCGGGCTAGAAGTCAAAGAAACAACCCACAGTTGCTGTATGTCATCAGAGATGCAAATATGTTGATATCAAGTATCACTTTATCTGTTGTCAATAACGGGAACATTTCTGTTGAATGTTGTCCAACAGCGAACATGATGGAACATATTTTCACTAAGCCTATAACAAAAGCCAGGATTGAGAAGTTTGTGTGTTTTATGTTTTGGCTTAAAGAGTTAAACATGGGAATAAAACACCATGGCAACAGATGTTGAACCGTGTGAGTCCCCATCTGTGATTGGTGGATGGTCTCAGGGGCGGAAACAAAGCTGTGTGTTTTCATTAGACCTTTTCTGCGTAAACCACACTGTCGCATCTTTGACTTGGAAAGTTGTCTTTTCCAGCCCGACATTTGTCTTTTGGACATTTCTAGGGCGTCTTACAGCTGACTGTATACACAACCAACTGCAACACACACCGGGTGCACTGGTTTTTATTCTGGGTGACTTTAATCACTGTAAATTGGAACTATTGCTACCGGATTATGAACAATATGTGAGATGTGCTACACGAAATAACAGCATATTAGACAAATGCTACGGAAATGTTAAAAATGCCTATACTGCCACCTTGAGACCCCCTGTAGCCAACTCGGACCATAGCACTGTTCACTTATTATCTTCATACAGGACTGTATTAAAGAGCTCTAAGCCAAAGACAAAACGGGTAACATTATGGTCTAATGACAGTATTGAGACTCTAAAAGGTTGTTTTCTCAGTACAGACTGGAACATATTTCACAGCCAGGACCTTGACTCTGCTACAGAGGCAATTACAGACTATATTCATTTCTGTATTGAAAGTGTTGTCATAAAAAAGGATGTTGTTATATATCCAAATAACAAACCCTTCATTACTAAGCAAATCAAAGACTGTATTAACAGAAAGAAAATTGCTTTTAACACTCATGATAAGGCTGCACTGATATCAGCACAAAAAGAACTTAATCAGCAATTGTGTGTAGCAAGGAGAAAACAGAAAGAGCTTTTAGAACTTAATATTTCAGACACCAAGAGAGTCTGGGATTCTATGAAGGCTGTCACAAACATGAACCCTTATAAAAAGCATTTATATCACTTGATGACTCCAAAATGGCCAATGAGTTAAATGATTTTTATTTGAGATTTGAGACACATGATTTCTCTGAAAAGTGTAACAAGGAGCTGGACTCCCTACCCCCCTCTGATAATGCGTCACACAGACTGTGGATTGATCCACAACAGGTCGAACGTCTCTTTCAGTGTGCTCCGTTAAAAAAGGCTGCAGGGCCAGATGGGATTTCATCATTTTTGTTAAAAACATTTGCACAGGAGCTTACTGCAGCTTGGTGTCCTGTTTTTCAACAGTCTGTAGACACCCATACAGTCCCTGCCCTGTGGAAACGTTCTATGATCATCCCGGTGCCCAAGAAGGCAAACCCCAGCGAAGACAATGATTTTAGGCCTATAGCATTGACATCAGGTGTGATGAAATGTTTCGAGAAATACATTGTGAGCAGGCTGAAAATAGATGTAGATGGCAAATTAGATCCATTTCAGTTTGCTTACAGACGAGGGCGATGCACAGATGATACGATTTCCACCATCATGCATCTTGTTTTAAAACATCTCGATGATAAGTCATCATATGCCCGATTACTTTTTATTGACTTCAGCTCCGCCTTTAATACGCTTCAGCCATACTTACTAATTCAGAAACTTAAAGCGTTGGATGTCAACCCGTCACTTATACGGTGGTTTCACTCTGTCTTGACAAACAGAACACAGCAGGTTAAGGTCAATTCCAGCTTCTCCCAAATCAAAGACATCAGTACTGGAGCACCACAGGGATGTGTGAGCTCACCTCTCCTTTTTACTTTATATACTAATGAGTGTTCAGCCAAGCACCCTGGGAACTATATTTTTAAATATTCAGACGACTCAGCTCTTCTGTGCTTACTTCAACAGAATGATGATTTGAATATCTATCATTCAGAGGTGAGGCAGTTTGTTGAGTGGTGTGATTCCAGTTACCTTACTTTAAATGTTAAAAAGACAGAGGAAGTCATTTTTGACCCAAAGTTAGTTGGCAATCACAACCCTGTAATTATACACCAGCAACCAATCACACAGGTGCAATCGTACAAATATCTTGGTGTCTGTATAGACAGCTCCCTCACATGGAACACTCATGTTGACTGTTATGTTCCCGCTTGAATCAACGACTCTATTTTCTACGGCGTTTGCGTTTTCATGGAGTCGACCAAAAAATGATGTTACTGTTTTATCAGGCAGTTCTGGAAAGCATTCTAAGATATGACATAACCACTTGGTTTGGGAACCTTCCTGTGTCCCTAAGATCAAAATTAAACTACCTTGTTCTTACAGCAATGAAAATCATTGGTTTGAAACAGTATAACAATCCTCAGTCAATTTTTGATCAGTGCGTGATGAAGCAAGCGGACAGAATTCTTTCTGATCCCTCTCATGTTCTGCACACGCAATGCGAGTTGCTACCATCGGGTCGGCGTTTCAGAGTCCCCCATTGCAGACTGAATAGATATAGGAACTCTTTTGTTCCTATATCAATCATAGCCCTTAACAAATATCATAATAAACACCGCTAACAATCAAGCACATTAGGAGGTTTTAGTATTTGTATGTCTTTTATTTATTTATTTTTATTCTTTATTTTTATTTATTGTTATGAACTGTTTGTCTTGTTCTGTATCTTTGTATGGGTCATGATTTTTGAGGAGTCCAAGACAAATTTCCCCATGGGGACATTAAAAGTATATATCTATCTATCTATCTATCTATTATAGGATGATTCTTTAACTATGGGCAATATTGGCCTTGTAAATGTAATTTCCACCACACCATTGCCTTACAATATAAAGCGCCTTGGGGCAACTGTTTGTTTTGATTTGGCGCTATATACATGTGCTCTGATGTCACTGTTTATCTCCATAGAAACTACCCAAACAATCTTTCATACAAACTGTTTAAAGGGACATTACAGTGTTGTGGTGGAAATTACGGCAATAGTGTGGGACAACTACATTTTGTTTAAAAAAAAAATCACAACAGTTGTATGACACTGAATACCCCAATTATGTTTTGATTATTTTACTGATATTTTATTCAGAGATATTTTAAAACATTAGAAAAACATTTCTTTACCATTCATTTTTATCATTGAAGATCAAAAGTCTGGGTGTGGGACAAGCACAAAACGGCAATATTTACATATAATGATGCTGAAAAAAGGTGAAAAAGTCATCATAGACTACTAGAACAAATTTCTTAACACACTTTCATTGTAAAGATAACTATAAAAGTGTGAAATATGCCCTTTTTTCTGTTTTTCATACAATATGATCAAAGGACATAATAAGTGCCCGTAGTCTAAGAATCACCCTATAATGTGTATTTTGATCTCTTCGGTGGACCAGCCAGGCTTAAAACGACAGCAGTGAGCAATGTCATTGGTGCTTGTGCCCTCTGGTGGTATGAAGCTGTATAATCACGGAGGCACACAGACAAGTCTCCACACAGGTTCAAATTACAGATTTAACGCGGCAGGAGTGTAGCAAAAGTCACATGTAAGAGCACATCCAATCGAGTGGCCCGATTTTCACAGACACGGAAACAGATTTTTTACGCATTTGTGGATCTGTTTACACACACACCAAAATATGCATTTGCGAATACTTTTGCTACAATAATGGCCCCATAATCAAACAAACGGAAGGCTGTGTGAGTTTGTTCCTCCATTATGTTAAGACACTGTATAACAGTTCTGTGATGATGCAACGTCAACGTCGTGTTCATACTCCAGTCCAGTAGGTGGCGGTAACGAACCCATAAAGAACTGTTTCCTGTTGTGTTCCGAGGCTAAAGCTAGTTAGCTGGAGACGCTGGAAACTCTTGTGTGAACAGATCAAACTTCACTCTGTGATCCTCGAATATGTTTTTTGAAGAGCTCCAGAAGCACAAAGGTCGATAGTAAACCGGAAGAAGAAGAAAAGGCGAAGTTAGCGCGAAAAGGTAGAAGAGCTGAGAAGGTTGTTGAAACAGCAGCTAACTGCTGCTAATGAAGCCGAGATATTTGAGTTGGTAGAAACAAACAGATCGAAGAGCAGCAAGAAGAAACGAGTGGATTTAAAGAAGAGAAGAAACTAGTTTTCAAGCCTGAAGTTCGCTGATCCACAGCAGGTTTGTCCACTAAACTTTATTTCAGACCAACTCCACCACATCCAAATGATAGCTGCTAGTTTGTGTTGGAGTTCTGATTATAGACTGAACACCAAATATCAGCAGGAATAAATAAGACAAACTGTGACTTATCATGATAAATGAAGGACAGTTCAGCTTGGTGATGGACTGATGAAGACGATCAGTCGATGCTATTGATTACAGTTTATCCTCATGTTATACACTCAAAGATGTAACATTTGCTCACAGTTAATAAAATCTGAAGCTCATGAATCAACATCATGGTTTCACTTAAACCAGTTAGAATCAGACTTAATTTATCCTGAAGCAAACTGCTGATGTTCCAACTTCACAGATAAACAGAGATACAAGTCGACATGAAGAACAGGAGACTGGATCAGAAAAATAACCATCATACATCTGGAAAGTATCCACACCACCACAAAACCTTTTCCATATTTTATGTTGTAGCCTTATTTTAAATTTGTCCCCCCCCCCCCCCCCAAAAAAAAAATAAATAAAATCGACACACAATATCCTATAATTATTTTTTACATTTTTGCAAATTTATTAATTATAATAAAAATAGAAATTGCATGTACATAAGTATTCACACCCTTTGCTCAATACTTTGTTGATGCACTTTTGGCAGCAATTCCAGCCTCAAGTCTTCTTGAATATGATGCCACAAACTTGGTGCACCTATCTTTGGGTAGTTTGGTCCATTCCTCTTTGCAGCACCTCTCAAGCTCCATCAGGTTGGATGGGGAGCGTCGGTGCACAGACATTTTCAGATTTCTCCAGAGATGTTCAGTTGGATTCAGGTCTGGGCTCTGGCTGGGCCACTCAAGGACATTCACAGAGTTGTCCTGAAGACACTCCTTTGATATCTTGGCTGTGTGTTTAGGGTCATTGTCCTGCTGAAAGATGAACCGTCGCCCCAGTCTGAGGTCAAGAGCGCTCTGGAGCAGGTTTTCATCCAGGATGTCTCTGTACATTGCTACATTCACCTTTCCCTCAATCCTGACTAGTCTCCCAGTTCCTGCTGCTGAAAAACATCCCCACAGCATGATGCTGCCACCACCATGCTTCACTGTAGGGATGGTGTCTGGTTCCCTCCAAACATGATGCCTGACATTCACATCAATTGGTTCAATCTTTGTCTCATCAGACCAGAGAATTTTGTTTCTCATGGTCTGACAGGCCTTCAGTCAATTTCAGTTTCAATTTATTCATTTTATATAGTGCCAGATCACAACAGAGTCGCCTCAATGCGCTTCACACAAAACAATTCAGAAAACCAAAAAAAAAAATTAAAAGATTTTTAAAAAGCACAGTAAAAGTGTAAAAAAGTAAAAAGCATAGTAACATGTTGTCCATTCGACTGCTCCTGTTTTGTTCGGGGTTGCCACAGCGGATACAGCCAATTCCGCAGTGATGTTTTGGCACAAGTTTTACACTGGATGCCCTTCCTGATGCAACTCCAGTGTAACCTGGAAAAACACACACAGCCACTCGTGCTCCAAAGGGGTCTCCCATCCAAGTACTAACCAGGTCCTGCACTGCTTAGCTTCTGAGATCTGACGGGATCAGGCGAAAAAGCAGAGTAACATAATATGCCAATACTTTTCCTGTGAAGCTGTCCGTTCAGAACCGTGTGGAAAAGTTTGGTTCTTTAAGACGAATTTGGACTCTTTCTGAAGTACGGACTCTGATACTAATGCCGCATTGAAAGGCCAACCTTATGAACCATTCTGGCCTATTATTTTTCTTTGTGCGTCCTCTGATTAGACTATAGCCTGTTTGGTGGTGGCGGAACTATGAAGCAGGGTAGCTATCGTAGCGCATCCAACAGCGGGGCCACGCTAAAACAGCTGATTGCCACTGATCTTATTCTCAAAATGGCCTATCCAAAGAGACACCCCTCAGAGGAGAGTGATGATATTAAAAAGTCTCTTATTTCTCAAATGTAGTGCACAAGATATATAGAGGTCTCCAAAGCAAAACAGTGATCAGCTGATTCTATGTTTATGAATAGATTCTGTCTGGGTCGGTAGTGGGTCGAGTCGGCAAAACCTGAATTTTCAGTTCGTGTGCAGTGTAAGCTTCAGTTTTTCTTCCTTGGACACCAAAACCACGTTTTCACAAAACATCTTTCAAGGAATCAACACTGCAACAGGAAAAATAATCAAAGTCTCTGTCATTCTCGTTGCTCACGCAGTCAGTCATGATGCCTCCAGACTGCAGTTTACACCTCTTGACCTTTGACCTCATCAGACCCGGAAGTGAGCGAGACTGTTAAAAGGCTTATAGTGGGCAGGAAAGGTTATAGATCTATCCTGAAGCTACAAAAGCTCTTGGTAAGTTATTCACGTCAAAGTGTAAGGTCCTGTGCTTCTTCAAATAATACATTATCTCTGAAGCACTAAGGGAGTGGTCATTATTAATTAGGGAGGGGGAAATAGGGGTTGGGGAAGGGGTGAATTTTAATTCACAGAATGCTGGGGTGGTGGGGGTTCAAATCTGGAGAACTTTTAGTTGAAAACTCTCCAGAAGATACCAGATAAAAGCTTTCCAAGTCCCCCAAATTTTTTGTTTAAGCATATTGTCTCAAACATCAAATTTTGAGCAGATGTAAGATTGTAACATTGAGTTTGAGGGAGGGGGGCTGATTCGTGTGTGTGTGGGGGGTGGGAGACTTGTTTTTCAATGCACAGGATTTGGGGGGATGCATTTCAATTTGACGGTCTTGGCAAATTGTTCGACACAGTGGCAACACTTATTCATGGACAACCACCTGTAGTTCGCTCTCCTTTTACAGCACAAGATTTCCTGGATTACTTTGAGAAGAAAATAGAAGACATTGGGTTAAACATATCCCAGCATGCCTTAACCCAGCCACTATTAATTTAATTTAATTTAATTAGCTTATAATGCACCAAATCACAGCAAAAGCCATCTCAAGGCACCTTACATAAAACAAGTCACCATAAAATTGAATAAATAATTTAAAATGAATAAAAATTCAAATACTTAAATAAAAACAGAAGTAAAAGAATGAAACAAATAAAAATAAAAACTATCCATAAGAAAGAGAATAAAAATAGGTTTTGAGTCTTGACTTAAAAATGTCCACAGACTCAGACTGCCTCACGGTCGCAGGAAGACTGTTCCACAGGGTGGGTGCACGATACGAAAAGGCTCTTTGACCTGCTGACTTCTTCTTCACCCTGGGAACACAGAGAAGTCCCGCATCCTGCGACCGCAAAGCCCGGACCGGCACGTAAAGTTCCACCAGATCAGCCAGATAAGATGGCGCCAGTCCATGAACAACCCTATAAGTCAATAACAAAACCTTAAAATCTGCTCTCACAGAGACAGGGAGCCAGTGCAAAGATGCCAAAATGGGTGTGATATGTTCAGACCTTCTGCTACGTGTCAGAAGTCTGGCGGCAGCGTTCTGAACCAGCTGAAGACCCCAAATGCTGGACTGTGGTAACCCTGAAAATAGAACATTACAATAATCTAGTCTAGAAGAAACAAAAGCATGAATCAGGGTCTCAGCATCAGCCTTGGACAGGATGGGGCGGATCCTCGCTATATTTCTCAAATGGAAAAAAGCAGTCCTAGTAACATCCCTGATGTGGAGGTCAAAAGGCAACGTGGGATCAAAAATTACCCCAAGGTTCCTCATTTTGTCCGTATGATGTATGACACAGGAACCCAGGCTGAGCACCAGCTGGTCAAACTGATGCTGATGTCTCGCTGGACCAAGAACCATCATTTCAGTCTTATTAAAGTTTAAAAATAGGAAGTTACTAGACATCCAACTTCTCACTGATAGAAGACAGTCCTCCAGGGATTTTATGAGATTTCCCGCAGTTATCGGCATGTACAACTGAGTATCATCAGCGTAACAATGAAAGGCAATCTCAAAACTCTGCAGTATACGCCCAAGGGGTGCCACATACAGGTAGAAAAGCAAGGGGCCTAAAACAGATCCCTGTGGAACCCCAAATCTCATGTCAGCAAGGTCAGAGATAGTGCCATTATACAAGACACATTGAGAATGACTGGACAGATATGACGTCAACCAGGCAAGGGCACTTACAGTAATCCCAAAAAAATTCTCCAACCTATTGAGCAAAATATGATGATCCATGGTATCAAACGCAGCACTGAGATCTAACAACACCAAAACCATAGTGGTGTCTGAGTCCATTGCTCACAGAAGATCATTCACAACTTTAGTGAGCGCTGTCTCTGTGGAGTGATATTTCCTAAAAGCAGACTGCAGCGGCTCAAAAAGATCATTCTCAGTGAGGTGGTCTATGAGCTGCCGTGAAACCACCTTTTCTAAAATTTTGGAACAGAATGATAGATTTGATATCGGCCTGTAATTTTTCAACACACTAGGGTCAAGATTAGATTTCTTAAGTAATGGTTTAATCACTGCTGATTTAAAACATTTCAGAACAGATCCAGAGGTTAATGACAGATTAATCATTTCCAGCACAGTCGGCCCAAGAGTGGGCCACAGGCCCTTAAACAGTTTTGTTGGTATGGGATCAAATAAACAGGTTGTGCTTTTTGTAGACGCCACGAGTTTCGTCAGCACGCCCAATGAAATACTATTAAATTCTGTCAGTCTAGGTAACACCTCAATGGTAGCGCCCACCTCCATAGCAGGTCTTAATGGCTGGGCCGAGGCGTGCTGAGATATGCTTAACCTAATATCTTCTATTTTCTTCTCAAAATAATCCAAGAATCCTGTGCTGAAAAGGGAGAACGCCTAACAGGTGGCTGCCCGTGAATAAGAAATGCGACCGTGTCAAACAAAAACCTTGAGTTATGTTTGTTTTTACTGATCAAATCAGAGTAATAGGTCCGCTTTGTGGCCAGTAGTACATGCTTATAATCTAAAATAGCATCCTGCCACACAAGGCGGAACATCTCTAATTTGGAACAATGTCATTTCCGTTCCAAATCTCTAGCCTTCTGCCACTACACTAAAAAGTGGTGTCACAGCAGCTCGTGGACTATCTTACTGAGAATAATCTCTTTGAGCCACTGCAGTCTGCTTTAGGGATGGGACCGATCCGATCCCAGATCAGTATCTGGTTCCGATACTGATGTAATTCACTTACCGGAAAATACTGATCCAACCCGCGACATTTTCCGATACCGGAGAAGAGCCACTGTGAATCCTCTCAACTGCTGTTGTTTACTCTCTGCTTATTTACTGCTGAGCAGGAGGAGGAGGGAGGTTTTCTGAAGCCGGACTTTTTGAGAGAGCTCTCTTCCCCAGTCTTCTAGCTGTGGTTAGCGGCAAATTTCTGCTCGGCTCTTCCCACCCGGAAGCGAACATTTGCAAACATCAAACAAATGTTCATATAATGTTTGTTTACTGTTCAGCAAGTTTGCAAACGTTCATGTAATGTTCGTGATGTTTGTCTAATGTTTGCATGGAAGCGAAAATTTGCGAACATCAAGTGAACGTTCATAGAATGTTCATTTACTGTTCAGCAAGTTTGCAAATGTTCATATAATGTTTGTGATGTTTGTCTAATGTTTGCATGAAAGCAAACATTAGACAAACATGTAAGCAAACATTTGCAAAAATCAATCAAATGTTTATAGAATGTATGCTTAATGTTCAGTGTGTTTGCAAACATTCACATAATGTTCATGTTGTATGTGTAAAGCTCGCCTCTAAATAAATGTATAAATTAAATTATTATTTAATTATTACAATTATTTTGTAAAATTTCATATTACAGGAAAACATTAAATATCATTTACTGCCTACAGAAAGTTAATGTTGGACTCCATTTAAATTATGTGTGCAAACATAGGTAGAATGAACAATAGGAAATGATTTCAACACTCATGGTAACCAATAATATGTCGATTTATGATTTATTCAGACCTACTGAATATACGAGAGTAGGCTGAAAAGTTCTAAGGCTCCCCATGAAGGAGTAATGCATTAACTGCATTATAGTGAGCCTTAGAACTTTTCAGCCTACCCTCGTATAATTTCAAGATTACTGTGATAAACTGACAGAGCTAACTCAGAAACATGTCTTGGGGCAACTTGCATAAACATGCACTCTGTTAATTGGAATATTATTTTTGCAATAAAAAAATTACATCACTACAGACTGTGACTGTCAGCTACTGAAATATGTTTTTTTATGGAAACAGATTGCAATGGCAGCTTATTATCCAGAAGTCCGACAGACCTGAGTTACATACATTTTGCCATATTTTCTAAAAGCATAATATCTTTAGCATTTTTGGAAATAAGGAAAAATACATTAAAGGTATTAAAATTGATTTACAACATAATGTTTTCAACATGCATGAGCAGGAAACATTGACATTTAAATAAAACAGCTCATAGACAATATTTTTTACTGGTCACTTCACAACTTGCAGTTCAAACATTATCAGACATGTTTTTAAACAAACATGCTGAACATGAGATGAATAGTCACACATGTCACAGTCTAACAGTGTTTGGTGGGAATTATTACCATAACAACATATTTCTTCCTTTCTGATTCCTTTAATTTCAGCTGCTCAATTCATGTTTTCAGTGAGGCATGATATTATAATTATCCAGGGTAAAACATGTACATTGTACACATTATAACACCTGGATACAATCATTTCTGAATGTAAAATGCAACATTCTCATTCTGGTTAAAAAAAAAAAAAAAAAAAAAAAAAAAGCTTGTAGTGCTCTCCACCAAACAGTTGGTGGCAGTGGTGCACCGAGTTGGGTTAAAACCCGCTGTTTAACAAAGAAGAAGAAGAACACGACTTGGCTAACTAACAGTGCTGCATGCTCTCCGCTCTCTTTTGGCAAATAAAAGGTTATGTTCAAGACGTTAATTTGCCTGTTCAGTCTCTATACTACGATTAAGAGACCACTGAGAGCAGAAGAGGAGACTAACGCTGGATGATCATCGACTGGATCACAGAAAACCAACACAACCACGAGTTAGCAGCTAGCTTCAAATGGCGAGGCCTTCCTACAGTCATCACGAGGTAATGGAACCTGATGTGAGCACAAACCCATTTTAGACAGAAAAGACAGAACTTGCTTGAAGCTTGATTATGCCAGACATGGACTAATGAGAACCAAACCAGCACATTTTTGACTAGCACGGAGCTAACGTTAGCCACAGAGAGGCACAGGCCTAATTCATATTTTGTCCATGTTTTAATATATTCTGATATTAAGCCAGAAGCCTAAAGGTGTCAGTAAGGTGTGTGTGGGCATCTCACTTCCAAGGACATGCAGGTTGGGTGAATTGGAAACTTTATAATTGTCCAGGTCACTTATAAAAGAGGTCTCGATCTCAAAGAGACTAATTTGCTTAAATAAATGCTAAATTTAAAATATACATAACTTTTTATGACCATGACTAATATATACTCTGTCTTTAAGTTTAAGTAATGTCAGTGCCCAGAAAGAGACTTTATAAAGATAAGTTTGATAATATTTGTGGATTATTATTTGTCTCTCCCCACCACAGTAACCATGCCTGCTGCTTTAAGAGTTGTTAAATCACTGAATCCTCCATCTGACCAGTCGGTTGAGTGTGTGTCTGCAGTTGATTCACATCAGCCCGATCTTTATCCCGAGGTTTGTACTATAATGGTTAAATAAGATTGTTCAGTGTCTTGTGCCAGAAGATTCTAAAAATTCACATTCAGCAAGCAAAATATTCAAAATTTCTGGCAAGAAATATTCTGTTCTATTTGGGATATAATTTGAAAATACAGTAAAATCTGCCAGTAATGAAGTTGTATATACTAACTTTCCTTATTTAAAGAAATAATTTACAGGTCTTGTTACTTAATTGACATGTTTATTTATTGCTGATATAAAGTTACAGAATTCCTTTTATAAAAACTCAGTTTCTATGTCCCTTGCATAAAGTTTCATTTGCATAGTGTGTGCATACTGTCTATGGTACCATACACTTGAAACAGGAGGACTTGTATGCTATACTACTGAGGTTTACCACCTTATCTGGTGTGGGGAAAGTGATCTGTCCAAAAAAAACAATTTTTGAGATTCTTTTGGTGGGTAAATAGACCTGAGAAAGCACCAGAATTAGGGCTGAAACGATGAGTCGAGTAACTTGAATAATTCGATTACAAAAAATGTTTGAGGCAAATTCTGTGCCTCGAAGCTTCGTTTAATGTTGTAGCACATATGTCAGGCCTGTGTGTGGCGCTGCAACGTCCGCAGAAAAAAAAACAAAAGGCGAGCATAACAGCTAATCAAATTAGCAACGATAGCTACCGCTTTCCAACGTGACACAGAGTAAAATAAAGCCTTTTAAGAGAAAGATGGTCCACACTGATCATCTGAAATAGACTTACTGTGCATTTAAAGCGAAGCAGTGTGTTTGTCTATTTTTCTGCTCTACGTGGGGAGGGACTATTGACCCGGTGGCCAGCTGCTGTCTCTCTCTGCCCAGCTGAGGAGCTCTCAGACCGGGCGAGTCACAGCTCCGTCCCCGGCTACATTGACAAACAGCAGAAGTCCACTCTTTCTTCTGTGTTTACCTCAGACTCACACTGAGTGTTTCACTTTTTAATGATGCGTTTTTGGGCAACACACAACACTTCATGAACACGGTAACTTAAATAATAAAAAACTGACTGCGATGCTGCATGTTCAACCTCCAGCTGAAATGCATCTGCTGAAGAGAAAGAGGGATAAAAAAATCACGCAGGGACCCAGTCCATCAACCTTTATTTAAAAAAAAAAAAAACTTGGTTAATTTTTACAAATTGGACAAAACAAAATAGAAGGCTACATCCCATCGCCATTTCAGCAAAATGACAGTGACATTGTGCCATTGCTTATAGACAGCCCATTGATGTTGTTTAAAACGCAAAAGTACTTTTTATCCGATTACTCGATTAATCGCCAGAATAATAGATAGAATACTTGACTGCTAAAATAATTGATACCTACAGCACTAACCAGAATGCATTTGAGATTTCACATTTTTCTGGGGGACAACCACCTGACCAACCATCAGGGCCTTGCCAAGTTTTTTTTTTTTGTTGTTGTTGTTTTTTTCCTCCATGGCTCACTCTCATCACTGAGTGGTGGCCAAGTGGTTAATGCGCTTGGTTTCAGTGCAAAAGGTTCCGGGCTCAAATCCCACCCCTGCCACATTTCTCCATGTAATGTGGAGTTGCATCAGGAAGGGCATCCGGCGTAAAACCTGTGCCAATTCAACATGCAGATCCACCTCAGATTTGCTGTGGCGACCCCGAGTGCAAACAAGGGGGCAGCCGAAGGGACTTACCTACTTACTTTCATCACTCAGTTCATTCACAGATTTGTCCGTGCTGAAGATGAAAGGTCAACAGCATTGGTTTAATCCTTTGTGGAGCATAGGATTTAATGTAAAGTGAGAACTTCTGTATTAAGGTTGTAACATATGGATCTATATACATTTTGTGTTCCAGGAGAAGCAGAATGACATTCACAGTATCAAACAGCTAAATGACAGAGTTGGTGCACTGCATCCTTGGACTGTCCCTGAAAGTGTCGGTTCCCAGACATACCAGGAGAGAGAACAATGTGGACGCTGCTAAGATGATCATCCGAAGAATGGCCAGCTAAACCAGAAGTGTGGGCTTGAAACAATTCCAAGCAGTGCCTGGAAGTAATGGGCCTTCCAGTAAAGTTACTCAAAGAAGTGAGTTAATGTGTTTTCTGTTTGTTAGATCCTCATCACCTTAATAAAGTTTTGCTGTTTCATTTTTTTTACACAGTATATTATGAAACATGCTGTATTTATGGAAATATGGTAACTAAAGCCTTTCACATTGCATGCTTTATACGCATCAGGCAACGCGTCGCGTCAACGCCTCCCACACCCCCGACGCGTTCCGTGTGGCAAGGGGACGGAGACTTTTGCTTAGATGTTTTTTTTTTTTTTTTTTTTTTTTTTTTCTTCTTCAGAGGAAAGCTGAGTGATCACCATGTTGTATGTGCGTCGATGAACCACGAAAAAGTTTTAATACAGCAGTCAAATTAATTTTGAGGTTTAAAAAAACATTTGCAAGGATTTTTCTTCAGAAAACTGCTCTGTATAAATGATCAGTCCTGTGACACCTTCCTGTTTTGTAGGCATCAGTGGTTTCTGCCGCTAGTCTTCCATGTTTGGACCCGACACATTGTTTCTTTTGGACAGTGTGAAGCTTTGTCACAGTTCAGAGCGGCAAAAGTTGGATTGGGTTGAACTTTTACCACGTCAGCCTGTTGACAAGCAGGAATGTGCACACTCCCGGCAGAAGCGATGGTTTAGCTCGGCTTTTGACGTGACGCTTCAGACGCCTCTAAAAAGCAACGCGTTTCATTGAAAATCCTTTATAGACCGATTTGTGGCGCCTCTGATGCTTCCAAAGCATGTGGTGTGAAAAGTCCTTTACACAAATAACAGTGGGTACAGAGGATTAATCATTTTTGTCTGATCTGCTTTCACCTGTGTGGTATACCTAATTGATAACTAAATTGAGAAAATTCTGGAAGCAATATAAACAGCTTGTTAAAAATATAGGGCCTGTCCAATAAGGTGCTGAGTTGAATACCAGTTATGACCATGTAGCTCAAATTATACAATATCTGAACAGGAAAGTATATATAATTGCTTGTGACTAACAAAGGACATTTTCAACTTGCAGCTCAAGAGTACTAATGACAGACTTGATGGTGAGGACGAGGGAACCAGGCACCAGAGGAATGCCCTAATCAATACCTTAACTGCATACACCCCTGGAATGGAACAAGGGAAGAATACAGTAACAATCATTGTCAGGGGCGGCTTGAACGCTACGGCTCCTGTTTATCTTTGGCAGCCAGGACAAGTCAGGAACTGTCAATTGCCAGGGACGTGCCACAAATTTAGAGTTGTCATGGCAACTGCAATAAAAATCACATCAATGGACAGTACTACCATTATTTCTACAATTGTGCCATAATCCGAAGATGTCCTGTCCGAGCAGAATCAAAGAAGTATAGACGGGACCATCCTGAACTTTTTCCTGACCCAGATTACAGGTTTGAAAAACTAACAATCTTGCAAATCTGTTTTTTTTGGGGGGGGGCAGTCACAGTAGAGAGGCACCGTGACGTCTGGTCTCTGGCTGCGAATCCAACATGGCAGAATCTACTTCAAAACAGCTTCATTTCTGTGTAAATCTAACATGTCTATCATATATTATGTAAAAGCTACTGAAAAACACTTTGAAAACTGAAAACACTGTTTTCACAACCTGATAACACCTCTGCAGTGATTTACAAGGAGCCACCAAGACACCCAGACAACTTAGGAGAAGTTAATAGGCTTACGTGGCTGTGACTGGAGAAATTGTGCACAGTGCAAGCTTTGCATTTTGCATCACTAATCTTAGCTTTATAGTGGAGTAGAGCACAGAAGGATTTTCTTTCACCAAAACAGATCAAATCCAGGCATCTCAGGTGTATCTTCTGGCAATTTGTAGCTAAAGGTTCAGGTCTTCTTTTTAAAGAAAATCCTCCTCTATACAACTTCATCATGAAGATGGATAACTGGTGATACAAAATGCAAAGCTTGAACTGTGCATAATTTCTCCAATCACAGCTACGTAAGCCTATAACTTCTGGGTTGTCTGGGTGTCTTGATGGCTTTCCTCACTCTTCTTCTTGCACACTCAGGTTTTCAGAACTGTTCATGCAGATTTACCATAGAGTGCCATATTGTTTGTATTCTTCATAATTGATGTAAATAAAGTCCAAACCATTCAGTGGCAGCTTTACCCTCAGAGAGCCTCATCCACAACCACCACAAAAGACAGGCAGTACAAGGTATTAAGAGGAGGGGTATGTAATCTTTTGATCAGGTTAATTTGAGTAGTTTGTGTTGTCATTATGATTTGAAAAGAGTAAACACTGTTGTTTGCCGGTAAATGGCTTCACCCAACCATGAACCATGAGCGAAAAAAAAGTTTTTGTGTTATTGTTCATATTCTCTGAAAAATGGCCAAAAAAAAAACTAAACTTCTGCCAGGTTATGTAAACTTTTGGCCCCACCTGTATACATATAGATTCCAATTAAATAATTATTAAGAAAACTGCACATACGGCTGAGGGTATTTTATATGATATCGGGGTTTATATTCTTTAATATCAAAGCTTATGGTCAGATTAGTAGCATTACTTAATTTGCATTGTACATGGAATATTTTTGATAAAATTTAATTTTACCTCCAGAGAACCTTATTTGGGGATTAAACATTAATTTAAATTAATAATTTTGTATTATTTTTGTATATTTTTTTCATCGTGAATTTCCTCAGGAAATTTATTGATTGTAATATGTTTGTGTTAAACTGTTCAGTTTCGCTAACTGACTAATCTGACTAATGTCATACTGAGTCTTCAAATCTGCGATTAAAAACTTCCATAGGAATTTTCTCAGGGAATTTGATAGTAATGTTTGTGTTAAAACTGTCCACAGTTTTGCTCTTAAGTATGACTTTTATTAATTGTATGTAGATGTCTAAAAGATTGTTGTTGTTTTGTTTCAAGTGGTGATTTATGTTTAAGTTGAATTTATTTTTGCTCCTAAAATGTGTATTATTGGTTGTATGTAGATAAATAGATGAATTATTATTATTATTTTTTTAAGGTTTCATTATTAATTCTAGAAGAGTTATTCTTATATCTGAACATTTTTTTGGAGTAGCGTTTGGTTTACCGCTTAAGAAATGTTTTGTAACGTTGAAAATTTTTCATTTTCTGTGGTTTTTGAGCAATGATGTTTAATTCTGTAAAGATGAATTCCTTTATCAATTAAGTGATTTCAAAAGTTTGTCCATTACTTATTTTATATGTTCCACAATATAATTCCACATTGCAAGTCACTATTGAAATAAAACCTATTGAATTTTAAAACATTTATAAAGTTTGTTTTACTTATTTTTTTTTTTTTTAGTTCTCAATAGGAACAATCACAAAAATTGTAGGTAATTGAGCAAAAACATTGCACGAACATCATATGAACAAAGAATGAGGACAGGTAATGTTCGCATGCGAACACTCTACAAATGTTCATTTAATGTTCTGCTGCAACTGTTCATTTGGTGTTTGTGAACACTTGTGAACGTTTGTATAATGTTCATTGAATGTTCGCATGCAAACATTACCTGTCCTCATTCTTTGTTCATATGATGTTCATGCAGTGTTCATGCCACGTTTGCAAACGTTCTCATGCAAACGTTCAATGAACATTCAAAGAACATTTGGTTTCTGGGTGGGTTGAGTTCAAATTGTCTCTTCGTTGAGAACGGATTTTCCGAAATATTAACTGAATTGTTGCTGAAAGTGTGTGCTAAAAAGTTAGCTGCTTCACTGTCCCGAGGCTGTGAAACTATGAAAAACAGCTCAGCGTGCAGCCAAGGAGGAGCTGAACAGAGATTCTGTCCACTGAAAGGGAAAAAGTCTCCATTACAATCCTGCACGAGCGTCGATATTTATTTTACAGTTGAAAGGCTTTGTGTTTATCAAAAGTTCTAAATTAAACAGCACTGAACAGCGAGAGAAGAAAAAGAGAGAGACGGAGGGAGAGAGAAAGTGAGCGAGAGAGAGAAAGAGAGGGAGACAGGGAGTGAGAGAAAGCGAGAGAGAGCGAGAAAGAGAGCGATTCATCAAAACATTAACTCTCGGCTTTCATCTTAGATACACCTTCTGGCAAATTGTAGCTCAACGTTCAGGTCTCTTGTTGTCTTTTTGGCTGCTCCTATTTTGTTCAGTTGCCACAGCGGATACAGCCAGATCCGCATTGGTATTTGGCACAAGTTTTACGCTGGCTGCCCTTCCCGATGCAACTCCAGTTTTACCTGGAGAAACACACACAGCCCCTGGTGTTTGAAGAGGTCACCCATCCAAGTACTAACCAGGTCCCACACTGCTTAGCTTCTGAGATCTGATGGGATAAGGCTGACACAGCAAAATGGCTGCATATAAAATAAACAATAATATAATAATATTCAAGCAAACAGAGCTCTGGTATCGGATCGGGAAAGTATCGGTATCGGCAGATATACAAATTCAGGTATCGGGATCGGATCGGAAGTGAAAACTTGTGGATCGATGCAGGCCTAGTCTGCTTTTAGAAAATATCATTCCACAGAGACGACTCTCACTAAAGTGGTTGTCAGAGTTGAAATCTGTAAAAGAGCAACTCAGTTAGCTAACACAAAGAATGATCATGCAGGAGACTGAATGTCATTTCCTGATCAGGAGAGAGCGAACGAGCATGACCCCTCACCACAAACCGTCCGCGTACGCTCTGAAGGGTCTGCCCACTCTGCTCCTGGATTTATTTGAAGCAAGTTGGACACAGACATATTATAATACAACATTCAAAAGCACAGCCGTGTTTCTTCAGTCAGTTGATATTTGTATCACTTTGCACCTGAAGGTGCCTTGTGGTCTCCTCAGACAGATAGTAATTGTTCTTCAAATTGAAACATTACAGTGCCAGTCTTGAACTAGTGTACAGGTTGTGTTGTTCTCTGCTCAAGGCCAACTCGTTAATTAAAATGTACATCTGTGCTCAGCAAAAACATAGCTCTAGCAAAACAGTCTGCACATTCAGTAAGCCAAAGATCAAATGTTACTTTCTCGTGGGAGCAGTTCAGTGTATATAACTTGAACAGTTCAGTGTATATGACTGCTTTGACAATGAGTGATTTTAGAAGAATAATGGTGCATGAACTCTTACACATGCATATATGTATATATGGAAAATAGAGAACAGAATCAAAAACAAGATCAAAGGCAGTTCATCAAAGTAAAGGCATTAATATTTGATAATAATATTGATGATATATAGAAAACCCTGTCATTATTCCCCCCTGTTTATCGAATGTTAATGTCTACATTCTCAACATCCCTGTAGAAACATCAATAATCTTAGTGTTCCTAACCATCATTTTGCCCCGTCTGGATGGGGTGACATAATTCAGCACCCGATAGCAATAACGCAATATAGTCACGGTCTAGCAATAAGAAATCAGCTGTGGTGGAAATCATCCGTTGAGCCATTGATCAAGCACAACACTTAGTAAGCTAGTTACCCCAGTACTTTCAATAGTAAGAATTTAAATGAAGCACATTCATCATGCAACACAATTCAACATTTTCCATCAGATACATATCCGTCAAACACCATTTCTTTGTATAAATATTTAAACTGATTGATATTTGGATATCGTTGGAGTTTCTCAGGTAGCTTATTCCATTTTCTTTTTTTTCCACAAATAGACACACAGAAGCATTTCCTGGTCGTCCTTGCGCCCTCTATTTTAAAATGATACGAACCCCTTAAATGCTATATTCCTTCTCCTTGCATAAAATATCCTTGAATTCTAAGAGGTACTCGCTTATTTTTTTTATTTATTTATTTTTTTTTACTTTATACATCAGTTGAACAGTCTTAAATGAAATCATGTCATGGAGTTGTAAAATCTTTGATGTAATAAACAGTGGATTGGTATGATCCCGATAACCTGCATTATGAATTTTTCTTACTGCTCTTTTTTGAAGGTTGAATAATGGTTGTACTGTAGTTTTGTAGATATTGCCCCGTACTTCAGCACCATAAGTCGAGTAAGGTGCAATCAATGTGCAGTACAGAGTATGTAGTGATTTACCATCAAGAATGTGCTTTGCTCTGCTTAATATTGTCATACTTTTTGATGCTTTCTTTTGACTATTTTCAATAAGAAAGTAGTAATGATCCAGCCCTAACTATAAGCTTTAGCAAAAAGGAAAGTTTTAAGCCTAATCTTAAGAGTAGAGAGGGTGTCTGTCTCCCTGATCTGAATTGGGAGCTGGTTCCACAGGAGAGGAGCCTGAAAGCTGAAGGCTCTGCCTCCCATTCTACTCTTACAAACCTAGGAACTACAAGTAAGCCTGCAGTCTGAGAGCGAAGCGCTGTATTGGGGTGATATGGTACTACGAGGTCCCTAAGATAAGATGGGACCTGATTATTCAAAACCTTATAAGTAAGAAGAAGAATTTTAAATTCTATTCTAGAATTAACAGGAAGCCAATGAAGAGAGGCCAATATGGGTGAGATATGCTCTCTCCTTCTAGTCCCCGTCAGTACTCTAGCTGCTGATTTAATGCTTCGATCTTAAATATGATCAATCTATCTTTGTTAGTTGGCTATGTACCACAGGCTTTTAAGGTGGCAGTAATTAAACCATTACTTAAAAAGCCATCACTTGACCCAGCTATCTTAGCTAATTATAGGCCAATCTCCAACCTTCCTTTTCTCTCAAAAATTCTTGAAAGGGTAGTTGTAAAACAGCTAACTGATCATCTGCAGAGGAATGGTTTATTTGACGAGTTTCAGTCAGGTTTTAGAATTCATCATAGTACAGAAACAGCATTAGTGAAGGTTACAAATGATCTTCTTATGGCCTCGGACAGTGGACTCATCTCTGTGCTTGTTCTGTTAGACCTCAGTGCTGCTTTTGATACTGTTGACCATAAAATTTTATTACAGAGATTAGAGCATGCCATAGGTATTAAAGGCACTGCGCTGCGGTGGTTTGAATCATATTTGTCTAATAGATTACAATTTGTTCATGTAAATGGGGAATCTTCTTCACAGACTAAAGTTAATTCTGGAGTTCCACAAGGTTCTGTGCTAGGACCAATTTTATTCACTTTATACATGCTTCCCTTAGGCAGTATTATTAGACGGTATTGCTTAAATTTTCATTGTTACGCAGATGATACCCAGCTTTATCTATCCATGAAGCCAGAGGACACACACCAATTAGCTAAACTGCAGGATTGTCTTACAGACATAAAGACATGGATGACCTCTAATTTCCTGCTTTTAAACTCAGATAAAACTGAAGTTATTGTACTTGGCCCCACAAATCTTAGAAATATGGTGTCTAACCAGATCCTTACTCTGGATGGCATTACCCTGACCTCTAGTAATACTGTGAGAAATCTTGGAGTCATTTTTGATCAGGATATGTCATTCAAAGCGCATATTAAACAAATATGTAGGACTGCTTTTTTGCATTTACGCAATATCTCTAAAATCAGAAAGGTCTTGTCTCAGAGTGATGCTGAAAAACTAATTCATGCATTTATTTCCTCTAGGCTGGACTATTGTAATTCATTATTATCAGGTTGTCCTAAAAGTTCCCTAAAAAGCCTTCAGTTAATTCAAAATGCTGCAGCTAGAGTACTGACGGGGACTAGAAGGAGAGAGCATATCTCACCCATATTGGCCTCTCTTCATTGGCTTCCTGTTAATTCTAGAATAGAATTTAAAATTCTTCTTCTTACTTATAAGGTTTTGAATAATCAGGTCCCATCTTATCTTAGGGACCTCGTAGTACCATATCACCCCAATAGAGCGCTTCGCTCTCAGACTGCAGGCTTACTTGTAGTTCCTAGGGTTTGTAAGAGTAGAATGGGAGGCAGAGCCTTCAGCTTTCAGGCTCCTCTCCTGTGGAACCAGCTCCCAATTCAGATCAGGGAGACAGACACCCTCTCTACTTTTAAGATTAGGCTTAAAACTTTCCTTTTTGCTAAAGCTTATAGTTAGGGCTGGATCAGGTGACCCTGAACCATCCCTTAGTTATGCTGCTATAGACGTAGACTGCTGGGGGGTTCCCATGATGCACTGTTTCTTTCTCTTTTTGCTCTGTATGCACCACTCTGCATTTAATCATTAGTGATCGATCTCTGCTCCCCTCCACAGCATGTCTTTTTCCTGGTTCTCTCCCTCAGCCCCAACCAGTCCCAGCAGAAGACTGCCCCTCCCTGAGCCTGGTTCTGCTGGAGGTTTCTTCCTGTTAAAAGGGAGTTTTTCCTTCCCACTGTAGCCAAGTGCTTGCTCACAGGGGGTCGTTTTGACCGTTTTACATAATTATTGTATGGCCTTGCCTTACAATATAAAGCGCCTTGGGGCAACTGTTTGTTGTGATTTGGTGCTATATAAAAAAAAAATTGATTGATTGATTGATTTTGAATTAACTGAAGGCTTTTCAGGGAACTTTTAGGACAACCTGATAATAATAAATTACAATAGTCCAGCCTAGAGGAAATAAATGCATGAATTAGTTTTTCAGCATCATTCTGAGACAAGACCTTTCAAATTTTAGAGATATTGCGCAAATGCAAAAAAGCAGTCCTACATATTTGTTTAATATGCGCATTGAAGGACATATCCTGATCAAAAATGACTCCAAGATTTCTCACAGTATTACTGGAGGTCAGGGTAATGCCATCCAGAGTAAGGATCTGGTTAGACACCATGTTTCTAAGATTTGTGGGGCCAAGTACAATAACTTCAGTTTTATCTGAATTTACAAGCAGGAAATTAGAGGTCATCCATGTCTTTATGTCTGTAAGACAATCCTGCAGTTTAACTAATTGGTGTGTGTCCTCCGGCTTCATGGATAGATAAAGTTGGGTATCATCTGGTAACAATGAAAATTTAAGCAATGCTTTCTAATAATACTGCCTAAGGGAAGCATGTATAAAGTGAATAAAATTGGTCCTAGCACAGAACCTTGTGGAACTCCATAATTAACCTTAGTCTGCGAAGAAGACTCCCCATTTACATGAACAAATTGTAATCTATTAGACAAATATGATTCAAACCACCGCAGCGCAGTGCCTTTAATACCTATGGCATGCTCTAATCTCTGTAATAAAATTTTATGTTCAACAGTATCAAAAGCAGCACTGAGGTCTAACAGAACAAGCACAGAGATGAGTCCACTGTCTGAGGCCATCGGTTAGCTGTTTTACAACTACCCTTTCAAAAATTTTTGAGAGAAAAGGAAGGTTGGAGATTGGCCTATAATTAGCTAAGATAGCTGGGTCAAGTGATGGCTTTTTAAGTAATGGTTTAATTACTGCCACCTCAAAAGCCTGTGGTACATAGCCAACTAATAAAGATAGATTGATCATATTTAAGATCGAAGCATTAATTAATGGTAGGGCTTCCTTGAGCAGCCTGGTAGGAATGGGGTCTAATAGACATGTTGATGGTTTGGAGGAAGTAACTAATGAAAATAACTCTGACAGAACAATCGGAGAGAAAGAGTCTAACCAAATACCAGCATTACTGAAAGCAGCTAAAGATAACGATATGTCTTTGGGATTGTTATGAGAATTTTTTTCTCTAATAGTTAAAATTTTATTAGCAAAGAAAGTCATGAAGTCATTACTACAACCCCTGGCAAAAATGATGGAATCACCGGCCTCAGAGGATGTTCATTCAGTTGTTTAATTTTGTAGAAAAAAAGCAGATCACAGACATGAAACAAAACTAAAGTCATTTCAAATGGCAACTTTCTGGCTTTAAGAAACACTATAAGAAATCAAGAAAAAAAAGATTGTGGCAGTCAGTAACGGTTACTTTTTTAGACCAAGCAGAGGAAAAAAAATGGAATCACTCAATTCTGAGGAAAAAATTATGGAATCACCCTGTAAATTTTCATCCCCCAAATTAACACCTGCATCAAATCAGATCTGCTCGTTGACATTGACCCTATGTGTCTTTTTGCAAGGAATGTTTTTGCAGTTTTTGCTCTATGGCAAGATGCATTATCATCTTGAAAAATGATTTCATCATCCCCAAACATCAGAAAAGTGTCCAAAATATCAACGTAAACTTGTGCATTTATTGATGATGTAATGACAGCCATCTCCCCAGTGCCTTTACCTGACATGCAGCCCCATATCATCAATGACTGTGGAAATTTACATGTTCTCTTCAGGCAGTCATCTTTATAAATCTCATTGGAACAGCACCAAACAAAAGTTCCAGCATCATCACCTTGCCCAATGCAGATTCGAGATTCATCACTGAATATGACTTTCATCCAGTCATCCACAGTCCACGATTGCTTTTCCTTAGCCCATTGTAACCTTGTTTTTTTCTGTTTAGGTGTTAATGATGCCTTTCGTTTAGCTTTTCTGTATGTAAATCCCATTTCCTTTAGGCGGTTTCTTACAGTTCGGTCACAGACGTTGACTCCAGTTTCCTCCCATTCGTTCCTCATTTGTTTTGTTGTACATTTTTCGATTTTTGAGACATATTGCTTTAAGTTTGCTGTCTTGACGCTTTGATGTCTTCCTTGGTCTACCAGTATGTTTGCCTTTAACAACCTTCCCATGTTGTTTGTATTTGGTCCAGAGTTTAGACAAAGCTGACTGTGAACAACCAACATCTTTTGCAACATTGCGTGATGATTTACTCTCTTTTAAGAGATTGATAATCCTCTCCTTTGTTTCAGTTGACATCTCTCGTGTTGGAGCCATGATTCATGTCAGTCCACTTGGTGCAACAGCTCTCCAAGGTGTGATCACTCCATTTTAGATGCAGACTAACGAGCAGATCTGATTTGATGCAGGTGTTAGTTTTGGGGATGAAAATTTACAGGGTGATTCCATAATTTTTTCCTCAGAATTGAGTGATTCCATATTTTTTTCCTCTGCTTGGTCTAAAAAAGTAACCGTTACTGACTGCCACAATCTTTTTTTCTTGATTTCTTATAGTGTTTCTTAAAGCCAGAAAGTTGCCATTTGAAATGACTTTAGTTTTGTGTCATGTCTGTGATCTGCTTTTTTTCTACAAAATTAAACAACTGAATGAACATCCTCCGAGGCCGGTGATTCCATAATTTTTGCCAGGGGTTGTAGTTAAAGTTAAAGGAATACTCGGCTCAATAGAGCTCTGACTCTTTGTCAGCCTGGCTACAGTGCTGAAAAGAAATCTGGGGTTGTTCTTATTTTCTTCAATTCGTGATGAGTAGTAAGATGTCCTAGCTTTACGGAGGGCTTTTTTATAGAGCAACAGACTCTTTTTCCAGGCTAAATGAAGATCTTCTAAATTAGTGAGACGCCATTTCCTCTCCAACTTACGGGTTATCTGCTTTAAGCTGCGAGTTTGTGAGTTATAATGTGAACGCTCATGAGCAGGCTTTCATAACGCATTGATGACCAATGAAGTGCTTATTAATTATTATTTGATGTATGCAGATTAAGTTAGGCCTTAAAGGATAGAGATTGTTTTTCACATGATTATTGTCCATCCTGAACCATAGTTATTCCTCCGAACCAAACATTGTTTATGTTTCTGATTCTGTCATTATTTCTCTTTATTATTGGTGTTTAAGCATTGATTAATCCAACAGATCTATTCTGGGATAAATTGCTAAAAGATACTTCAATTCACTTTCAATGATCCTGTATGTTTAATGTTCTGTGCAATCAAAACTGTTTTGACATGACACCTCTTAATGGGTGTTCCCCCACCCCTTGGAACCCCTGCCCAGTATGGAAGCCTGCGAGCCCATGACGGGTAAGATCCCATCTTAAACCCTGGGACAACCTAAGGCAGTCACGATTACTACTACTTAATAATAATGTTAGAAAAATGTTTTATTTTTTTGTGTCGATCTGTATTCTGTAAAGTCATGACTTCAATTTTACTGCGTGAATGCTCTGTCATGATAAATATTGCAACATTCATTTAGCGATTCAATTAGACATCTCATAAGTCTCAATGTGTCACTTTTTAATTAGTCTCGACTTTTTTTTCCTGCACATCAGGTTTTCCATCCTGAGATTTCCTGTAAGAGCAAATTCTTAGACTGGAAATGCTTTTTCACTCAATTTGTTGGGTCACATAACAGTCGCTATATTCTGCTACGAATATAAGAAGATACACGAATGAGATGAATTTCTCTGATATATTCTATATTGCTTTCAGATCCCGTGGAGTGGAGTGCACACGATCGGAGTTAACAAACACTTAAGTACCAACATAAGTGTCTGGTGTCGTTCCAAGCAGTTATCCCCACCAAGAATTGCATCCCCATTTGAGCGCTGCGTAATCGTGGCGCCGCAGGTGGTTTAAGAGCCGTCTTTAATATTAATATCTTTTAATATGATGCGAGCGTGCAAAGCTCTTAGTTTCACTCCTGATTATTTAGATAGATAGATAGATAGATATGAACTTTATTGTCAGATCGTAGATCTGAAATTTTTTTCGCCTGTTCAGCAGCTCCGTATAACACAAGGACAATACACATCATACATTAAAACAATTACATCACACAAAGAAAACAATAAACAATCATCCATTTGCCTTCACACTCTGACTCTATGAACTAAGCTCCTCATTTAGTTTCAAGATAGACTGATGTATATATGCGTTCTTAAGCCTGACTTTGTTATAGTGGCACACAGTAGCGTCGCCCTGATGGTAAGAGCACATATTCAGAGTTTAGAACATGGCTGGGGTCAGAGGCGATGTTCTTTGCTAACCACATCATGTTGTTGTGATATGCAGCTTCATACTGACCATCCAGAGACTGTCCCACTATCTTAGAGCAGATTTTAAGCAGTTGTCTAAGCCCAGATTTAGCAGTGACGGACAGACACACAGCGTTACAATACTGCAGAACACTGAGGATGATGGAAGTGAAAAACAGCAACAGCATCTGATGAGACGCCCCAAAAGACCGCAGGCGACCAAGGAAATAGATTTACCATTTTTAACTGCACAATGGAATGAATTAAGGATCAGAGTGTCGCGCCAGACATAATGTGTTTATAAATGTTTCTGTGCGACAAACTGATGGTATTATTTTCAATCTTGATAAAGATAGTGACTTCAGTGGTCATTATAGTATGAACAAAATTCAGAACTCCAGGTGAACTCTTCACAACATCTGGACTGGGACTAACAAATTAATTCAAGTCAATAATGTAAACAGTCTGATCCTCTTCTGTATTTGTTTTGACAAATAGTGGCTGTACAAATGTGGGACTGAGTTTGAATAAATGTAATAGCACGAAAAAAAATGCAGATTTATGGTGAAACTTACTTAAAAACATTGATCATGTCTACATTGATTTCTGTTGATGTCTGGTTGTTAAACATTAACCAAGATGGCGGCGCTCTGGCAACAGCCAGTAAATGGGCAGATCGCCGCAGTCCTCCATCTACTGAGTAAATGGGAATTGATGGTTAGATCTCAGTGCCACCTTTGATACGTGGATCATCATATTCTACTCAATAGGCTGGAGAATCATTTTGGGATTACTGGGAGTGCCCTTGGATGGTTGATGTCATACCTGACCAGTCCTTCTCACTGTGTTTTGTACAGTAACACTACCTCTAACCTTAATGGCATTAAAATGTGGGGTTCCACAGGGGTCCATCTTAGGCCCCCTGCCTTTCTTCCTTTATTTAACACAACTTGGGCACATATTGTGGAGTTTTGAGATTACCTTTCATTGCTGTGCTGATGATAATCAGTTATACATGCTGTTAACTGCTGGTAATCTCATCCACATAAAATGAAGCAGTCTTCTGTGATTCCAGAAGTGTTTTCAACATCCAAGGTTTGACAGAAAATGATTAATCCGCTACAAAATAATCATTTTATATACAGTGTCTGGCGCACAAAGCAGGTGGGATTGTAGTGCGTGAGAGGGCTGTGCCTGTCAAAAATAGCCTCTCAGGTCCTCATAGCTGCCAGGCAGAGGTGGGACGAAGTCACCAGCAAGTCACTTTCAAGTCATGAATTAGAAAGTCACAAGTCTGAAGTCAAGTCTCAAGTCATAATGACCACCAGTTGTTTGCAAGCTGACTTGAGACTTGCCGATTCATGACTTGAGAATGACTTGACAGTGACTTCGTCCCACCTCTGCTGCCAGGTGCTCGGATAATGGGCTATTAACAGCCTCGTCCCTACCAAACACGCCTCTATAATCCTTGTTAGTTGTCGTAGTAACTTGTATTCAAACTGCCCAACGGTGTTGTTGCTAAATTTTGAACATCTTGAAATTAGTGCCATGCTCAGAGGTGAGCCTCGTTAACCGGATATACTTCCTCTAATAAGAGCCTAATAGAGCCACCATTCTCCCATGATAGTTATTAGATATTATTCATCCTTCATTATTTGGTGGGACCGGAGCTTTAGCAACAACAGTGTGGGGCCGTTTGTGTACAGGTTACTGTGAGAACTAACGAGGATTATAGAGGCATGTGTGTGGTGAGGACGATGTGCTAAAAGCGCCTGGCAGCTACGAGGACATGAGAGGCTTTTTGGCTCAGCCCTCTTGCCCATAATTCGACTTGCTTTGTGCGCCAGATGCTGTATATATTATAATTATTTTTACAGCAGATTAATCATTTTCTGTCAGAGCATGGATGCAGAAAACACCTCTAAATGCTTCTGGAATCACAGAAGACCGTTTCATCTGGACCCTTTTTTCCTCTCTCCTCCATGAGGAATGTATTTTGTAACAGCTTAAAGGTAACCATTTGTAATGTTTTAATAGCTTGGTAAAACAGTTGCATGTTCATTCCTAGCTGTAAAAGTATGTTTATGATAGATTTAACATCTTGTTAATGGATCAGATGAGGCGCACTCAGTGCGCGCTGACGCAGTGACTTGACTGGCACACAAGATGAGCATTTACACAAAACGTCAGCTTGCAAAAGAGTGATTTTGCAGTCAATAATGGACAAACACAAAGTTAAAAGTTGGATCACGGTGTCAAAGTGGTTTAAAGCCACAGAAGAAATAACACGATTGAAGCCACGATGGTAAAGAAGCCAGCAAGGAGGAGCGCAGAGCTGTCCGGGAACGTAGAACGAGAGCATGCAAAAGAGTGATTTTGCAGACACAACACAAATTTAAAAGCCAGTGAAGAAATAAATCATTTTGGGGGGGGGGTTGATCCACACAGTTGCGGCAGCAGGTGTAGATAATTAAAGCGGCCACCATATTGTGGTGTCTTTTTTTTTTTGTTTTTTGTTTTTGGTTACAGAGGGCTGGTCGAGACCCATTATCTGACTGTCTCACGGCTACAAGGACTAGCATGTCTCCTGAAACAGGGCAGGTTCCACTCTGAGAAAGTCCTTGTAGCATTTGTAGCGCATGGTCTTGCTTTGTCATAATTAAATAAATACACTAATACTTTCTCAACAAAAACCTGAGGTTTTGAACTGAGGACAGACACTGTTGTGTTTTCACACCTAACTGGAAAATTCCTAATTCCATCTGTAGATAAGCTTTGGAGACACTTACGTGGGCTTCCACTCTGTCCCATCATCACAACAGAACTGTGACTCAGCTTCAAAGGAGCCCTTGCTTGTTTATCAGTTAAATTCCGGTCACTGTGAATTACATGACATTATAATTGCTTCACTTTAGTAACTGAATTTCCCCAGGCCAGGAGAATCCACCTTTTATGGCCTCATGCCAAGGCCAGCAACTCTCCAGAGGTGGAAAAAGAACTCTTCCATGATAAGACATGGCCATAAACTTTGAGCCTTGACAACCAGCTATTACTTCTAAGTGAAGAAAAAGGAGACCTTTGTTTAAATAGGAATGCAAGAGAACAGTATTTTATTTTATGCATATATAAAATTCTAATGTTTGTGTTGATTATCCAAACAAAATGCTTTGCATATAATCACTTCATTTAAATGACGTGTTCTTTGTAACTGCTGCTGTTTAAAGGTGATGTTTTTTTCTGACTTATCCATGTTTTGATAATGGAATATTCTATTAACCAAATGTATGTGTAGGATGTGTTTAAGCCTTTAATAAGTTTGCTCAATTTGTCTGCCTCTCTAGCATGTGATGTTTTCTGTGAAGTTACTCATCCACGTAGGTGGGGTTTAATGGCGTAAGCCCCCTTTAAAAGTTTCAGAAAGGAGCCCTTCTGCTCTGAAGCTCTCTTCTCTCTTTATCTCTCTTAAATGCTTATATTTATTTTTTGGGGTCAACAAGGCCCCCATGCTAGCCTAGCTAAGCTACCATGTGGCTTCATTCGTTATTTCATTCTTTGATAACTTTTAACAAATTAATAGCCTGACATTTTTAAGGTTCATCAAGTGACTTTCCTTTTCTGTACTTTACAACACTGCTCTTAAAGTTTTAACTTTATTTTCTAAATTTACAAAGACTTTTAATCTGGCTCCAACAAACTTTTTAAAAGCTACTGGAACCCATTTTCAACAAACGCCTTCCACCTCTGGGGTCAAGCAAACTAATGACGGACCTGACTGTAAAACATCAGCCATCCTGTCAGTTAAACCAGACAACACTAAAGCCTTGGGATTGCCAGGAAGACCGCTGGTTTAAACCCTGACCCAAGTGAGCTCACACTGCAAAGAGCCTAACACATCGACGGACGGACGGTTCATCCGAACTGTCTCTTCAACGGGTCAGCTAAGTGACCCAGTTAAAGGTTCCAGAAAAAGGATTTTGTTGTCAAGGGATGCACAGTGGCTTCTTTTTAAACATATTCATATATTTGTTTAATAAATTTCTTAATAAATAATTGGCTTCAAATTTTATCACTAAATTCAAATCAGATTTATTTACTTAAACGCTTTAAGCTTTATCTCACTACTTTCTTTCAACGTCTCATGAGTAAGTAAATTGTGTCCGTAAATGAACTTATTTAATCACTGTCCACTCAAAATGCCAGTAAACTTTTCATTTCTTGTACCGTATTTTCAGCACCATAAGGCGCACCTAAAAGCCTTAAATTTTCACCAAAATCGGCTGTGCGCCCTATAATCCGGTGCGCCTTATGTGCACACTGAATTCCAAAATCTGTAAAAACGACCGACGTTGTCTTTGACCGTCGGAATATCGGACCATTTCCCGCTGACACAGGGACATAATACGTAAAGTACGTACGCTGGCAGCGTAGAGTACGTACCCTGGCAGCGATAAACCAATCAGAGAACATTACGTAATACGTAAAGTACGTACGCTGGTAGCGTAGAGTATGTACGCTGCCAGCGATAAACCAATCAGAGAAGAGTCCGTGGTACGTACACTTACCTCCGCCACTCCTCTGGTAGTTACCGTATACTACAGGTATCCTGCAAAACAACATTTGTTTGTCTAAGGACTCCGGAAGATGGCGCCAGCGAAGAGACATGCTTACGAGGCACAATTCAAACTGCAGACTATCAGTTACGCGGTTGTTCATGGGAATAGAGCAGCTGCGAGAGGAAACAAGAAAATGAACTGCGCCAAGTTAAAAAGACCAAACGGAGTTTCCGCGGAAACAAAGTTGGCCACAGCTAGAAGACCAACTCGAACAATGGGTCATTGAACAAAGAACAGCCAGGAGAAGCGTCTCTTCAGTCACCATTCGGCTGAAGGCAAAAACGATAGCGATGATGTGCGGGAACCTGGCGTGTTTGATGGCGAAATTACCCAGCTGTTCAATTCAGACACAGAAGATGAGGACTTCGATGGATTTGTGTCAGAACCATAATAAAAAACAATGTGAGTACCATATTGTTGAATACCGGTAGTTCAAAGTTGTTAAAAAGTTCAAATAAACTCACCGTTTTGCTTCCATGACCTTTTTTTTTTTTTTTTTTTTGTAGACTATATGTTTTAGCATGCGCCTTTTGTAAGGGTTAAGTACCCGCTAATTGAGGGCGCACCTTATAATCCGGTGCGCCTTATGGTGCAGAAAATATGGTATATTTATAAATAAAAAGTATTTCTGCTGTGGTTCATTTTGCGTTCAGAAGGAAACCCTTGGTCATTCGTATTGTAGAATTCAGACTTTCAGACCTGAGACTGATTAATTTAATTGAGACTTATTAATTTGAGACTGATTATTTAATGGTTGTTTAAATTAAAGTACCTATGCTTTAAATAGGTGGTGCCCTGCGGTGATTAGATATTATTCTAATTAAATAATTATTAAACCTTACAATTGTTAATTATTTTGGTAACCCATTAAATGAGGTCTAGGCCAATTTAATTCAATTTGGGAGTTTAACAATACTTCAATTTATTTTCACAACATATTTTTGGTGCTCTCCGTGAAGCCAATGAAACATTGCGAGGCTTAACTACTTGTTCACTACACTAAGTTGGTGCCTCCATGTGAGGTGCCATTTATTCCAAATAAATTAATTTGCTACACCTTTTGCATCTGTTTTCTGGAATTCCTTCAGAAGAACATCATAATGTCCATACTGTGGCCTAGGCAGGATCCACTGTCTGACCCACAACCTCCTCTTCTTTTTTTTCTTCCGTTGTTGTTCTTCCTGGATGTTGATTTCCCTCTGCAGCAAAAAACCAGCAGCAGCTATAGTGTGGGTGATGTTCTGCAAAACAGTCATGACGTTCCTTCGATATAACATCTTGAATGGGACCAGGTGTGGGAGGGGTGGAGGGTTGGGCCAAGTCCATGCCTAAATGTGCACCAAAGTCACAATACATGGCTCTACATGGCTAGACGTGGACCATACGTGGTGACATTCAAGGCTGGACAGGGCTCAAATGACAGGTCAGTCGTGGGTCATTAGAGGTTGATACCTGGGACATGTGAGGCACATGAAGACTTCTTTGTAGCGGATATGTGATAGGTTCATACGTGGATAATTATTCGAATAATCGCTGAAATTTTCTGACACATTCATACGTGGCTCATAATTCGTGGCTTTATTTGGTCTGACCAGGGCTTTACTGTTGTCAGGTCAAACTCACCACTCTGATGCTTTATTTTAATGAGTGTTATAACATTTATTGTTGATTTGTTTCTTTGCAGACATGCAGCCGTTGTTGGTGATTAAAGAAGAAACTCTCCCTGAACACCAGGAATGGAATCTGAGTGTTGACCAGGAGGACATTAAAGAAGAAGAGAAGCTGTGGATAAGTCAGCAGGGAGAGCAGCTTCAGCAGCTGGAGGAGGCAGATCTCACCAAGTTTGGTTTCACTGCCGTCCCTGTGAAGAGTGAAAATGATGATGAAAAACCAGAGTCATCACAGCTTCATCAAAGCCCAAGTGATGAGAGCACAGAGGCTGAGCCTGTAGCCAGCAGCTCATCTGTACACAGAACACTGACAGCAGAAGCTGATGGAGAGGACGATGGAGGACCACAACCAGCCAGCAACTCAGGTCCAGACAGTCATTTACAATCAGATACCAGTGGCAGGAGTTCAGACACTTCTGGAACTGACACCGATGACAGTGATGACTGGAAACAGACCAGAGAACTTCGGTCACATTTTAAGTGTCGAAAAAATACATATATTGTTCGTTCAGGCAACACTAATGAGAAACAATTTAAAGGCTCTAAACATGGAAAAATGTCTGGTCACATGAACAACTCAGAGCAACTAAAGGAGCGGCAAGCAAGAAGAAAACCATTTAGCTTTTCAGATCAGAGTAAAAGACGAGAACAGAAGAGCACTCTGAACAAACACATTAGAATTCAGAGAAGACAAAAACAATTTGTCTGTTCTCAATGTGATAAGAGATTTAGACTAAAGAGCCACCTGAACATGCATATGATAATTCATACAAGACAAATGAAAAAAAAAAGACCAAAAACATTTGACTGTTCTGAATGTGGTCGACGATTTGGAGGGAAGAGCAACCTGAAAAAACATATGATAATTCATTCAGGATTAAAACCATTTTTCTGTTCTGAGTGTGGTCAACAATTTGGACTAAAGAGCTACCTGAAAACACACATGATAATTCATACAGGACAAAAAGCATTTGTCTGTTCTCAGTGTGGCCAAAGATTTGGACAAAAGAGCCACCTGAACACACACATGATAATTCATACAGGACAAAAAGCATTTGTCTGTTTTGTGTGTGGTCAAAGATTTGGACTAAAGAGCACTCTGAATAGACATATGATAATTCACACAGGGCAAAAACCGTTTGTCTGTGCTGAGTGTGGTCGAAGATTTGGACGAAAGAGCCACCTGAACACACACATGAGAATTCATTCAGGACACACCACCCCAACAAATTAGGAGTCATTCACTACCTCAACAACAAAACAATATACAGAAGCACCCAGACCCAGAGCAGTGGGAATTAGAAGAGGATTTGGCAAACAAGATTGAGGAAACAAGGAGAATGGACATGAAAGAGCGTCCAAAACTGATCAAATTCAAGGAGGATGAAAAGCTTAAAAGTACGCTACAGATAGTTAACCTGGGATTGGCTAGACTGGTCCCAGAAGGCACCACATTGACAGAATTAAACTGTATGATTTATGTAGCAACATTGTCCAGACAAAGTAAATTAGTCCTACATTATTTGGAGAACCAGAATTAAGAAAAAGAATACTTAGTTTCAGTGGAAAAAGACATTGCAACAAAAATCAGCCACTTAAAAGCAGAGATCTCCCAAATGACAACATTTTTGGGAAACCAAAACCATAAAAGGAATGTCCTTTAAAAAGTCAATCGCATTAAAAGAAAATCCAATGTTGAAGATAAACAGCTGGGTGGGAGGCTGAACATCAAGCCTTAGTGAATGATTTTACAGCACAGATTAGGAACAAAGACAAGAAAATACAAGCAAAACAGATAAACTATTTGAAAAAAAACCCAGACTAGTGTACAGGAAGCTGGCAAACGACACAGTAGAAGTACAACAGCCACCTGAGAGAGAGGAAATTGAAAAATTCTGGAGACCACTCTTTGAAGACCCAAAACAACATCAAGAGGCCAAGTGGATTGAAAAAATAAAACAGAAAAACAAAGACAAACAGCAAATGCCAGCAACTGTAATCACTGAAGAGGAAATCAGAAAGAAAATGAGTGAATACAGTAACTTCAAGGCACCTGGCATCGACAAAATCCCACATTTTTGGCTGAAAAGACTGACAGCATTGCACCAAGGTTATGCTGTGGCTTTCACAGGGATGACATTTTTCGCGGATCGGCGGATTACCGCGGATTTGACAGTCCCGGGGGTCGATTTTGTGAAACGTCCAAATCCGTTGAGAAAATTTTAGGGGGGGGTAAGAATGGAAAAAAAAAAGAATGCCAGGAGTACCTTTGTTTAATAAAATTGTCGTCCATTCAGAACACTAAGTGGTCTTTGTTTGTTATTGCCGGCGCAGCAAGTTCGATCAGTCCGTCAGTCAGCCAAACGCGGAAGTAACGCTGTGCTGATCAGTGACCAGTATGAAGTAGGTGCACAATGAGCATGTAGTGTAAGGGAGGTAACTGTGTAGTCTTTCAAGTTCCAATATTCGTTAGGTTTCCCTCCAACAAATCATAAAAACCGTGACGGTATCGAAGCGCAGTCGAAGCTATTACTTACGCACATTTTCATTGGTTATTACAAAGCTTATGACCAATCAGCGCAAAGGTTATATATGCGTTTCTCCTGCCCTTTCTTCGGTGTTGCAAATGCAAAATGGCAAACTTAATTCCAAGAGGCGAAGAATCCGCGGTCCTAGAAATTGATGAAGAGGTGAAGAACAAGTTCCGATGGGCATGGCTGGACAAAACAGTGACATTAACTGTGAAAATAGGCAGGAAAGAGGAGAGCATAACAGAGAAAGTGGGTGATTACATAGGCAAATGTGACCTTCCCGGGAAAGCACAATGTCTGTATTGTTTGGATCTAATCGCATATGGATCTCGTGGATGCGTCGCCCTCATTACACATGCAAAAGGGAAGAAACACTGCGAAAAAGTGTTGTTGCAACGCAGCAACTATTCGTTGGGATCGGCGTTTAAGATCGGAGGTCCAGTGGACACACGAAGTCAAATTTCTCAGCTCGCAACCGCAACATCATCGGAGTCGAAACCAGTGGTTCCACTAGGCGATAGAGTTGTCAGCTCGGAGGTGAGTGAGCAATACTTAAAATATACATGTAGGAATGAGTTGTGAAGTGTGATTATTGGATGTGTGTGTGTGACCTATAATATTGATTGTAAAGTGGAGAATGCTGAAAATCAAGTAAGTCTAGTTATGAAAAAATATTTTGGTCACAAAATATTCACATGTACAGTAGATGGTCTTCGTAAGGGTTTACAGTTTGAATTGGCATTTATAGTAGTTTTTAATATCATTTTAGTGCAATTTACATGTTTTAAAACAGCAAAAATGCTTTGGCTTCAGACCCCCTGTTCAGGGCTCTGCCCTGGACCCGCCGGGACCTGCAGCCCCTGGACCCTGGCTTATTTTCCTCTGAAAATCAAATTTGCCCATCTCATCCCTGCTTTGACAAATATATTGAACGGAGAAGAGGACACTCCAGACTGGATAACGACTGGAAACACAAGCCTACTACCAAAGACCAAGGAAACACAGCTTCCCAACAAGCACAGACCCATCTGCTGCCTAACAACGTACAAATAACTGACAGGAATCACAGAAAGGTTGTTCCAGAAGAAGATTAGGAGCTAAAGACCAGTTACTGATAAACAGTGGAAGCTCCCTGAACAGGACTCCCAGGAAACCAGATGGACCTCGTCTTCTTCAGAGTTTTGTCCTCACTGTCTCGTCTCTGCAGGTCATCTCGCTCATCCGTGTTGGCGTCCACATTCTGGATGTTCAGGTCAGCATGTGATGAGGCTTTTGGAGACCAGAGGCCTCACAGGATTGGCCACTTTTAGAGTCTCAGATGATTTTGACAGTCAGACACAGAATTTTATTAATAATATATACATAATAATTATAATGAACAAATTTTGCATTTAATCATTTCTCCATCACTTTCATGACTGTGCGAAGTTTTGCATTTGGAACATTGATACTGAATCATGTTTCTAAACACATTTCTGATTTGGATCAAATCACCTTTTTAAAAATTTTTTAATTGCTTTTTCTGATTTTAATCCATTTTTATCAAGGTTTACATTTATAACATTCAAATTATTTTAGGGATTTTGAAATCTTTTGAGTGTTTTTCTGTTTTCTAATTTCAGTCATTTTCATGTTTTTTAAAAATATATTTTCATTTTAACAGATTTTAGGTCATTTCCTTAATGTTGTATTGAACTTTTCATGACTTTTTTCTGCTTTGTGCTGATTTTTAGTTTAATAATAAAGACGTCACCATGTAATGAAAGAAAAGTTTCCTGAAATTATTTGAACCCATTTTAAAGGTTTTGTTTTCATGTGTTCACAGCCTCCCCTCGATTATGTCAAATGAACAGATTTTGGTGTGAAAAGGCGGGTCCACAAGCTGAAGGTTCTGATTGTTAAACTCGACTTTGATGTCACATTTCCTGAAGAAACAAACATACTGACAACTTAAATGATTTCATCTTAATAGTAACAACTGTTACTGCTGAGAAGAAGCTGTTGTTAATCTGAGGGATTTTAAATGCAGTTATGTTCCAGAACATTTATGGACCAAATGGTAAACAGGGACGCCTCAGAGACGGAGACAGACAGTTTGTGGACTGACTTCTTCCTGACAGACACACACAGCTTCATATTGATCACAATCTTCTTCTAGTAAAAGTACGTCAGCTGTGGAATAAAAACCACTTTGACCTGAGAACTGTAATATCATGGAGGACAAAAACTGGACATTTGTCTCTCTAAAGAGTTGCCATGGTAACATTTGACAACCTTTTTCAACCGTTTATCTTCAGTCTTTGTCATTATTTGATAAAGAGTTAAAACATCAGTAAAGTTAATGAGTGTAAATGGGTCACAGATCTACGGGCCAAATTAAAAGCCCAAACATTAATGTTGAGTCCAGCTGTCTCTGTGTTGTTCCACTGCTGTTTGTGTCTCAGAGAAAATGGTGCACGGTTCTTAATTTTACTGCTTCTCTTTTACTTCAAACTGAAACGTGACTCTGGCAACACAATTTCAAGTTTAAATCATTTCCTCGATATTCATGAATGAA